>NW_008825260.1:692165-698709 GCF_000699105.1 Pygoscelis adeliae
TGGGAAAAAGAGCAAAACTGTGAATGTTGCTGTCAACACAAGGTCACCAACAGCCACTGATGCTATTTGAGTCTGCAGATATGGTTATGCATGTGCATAGAAGAAAAGAGGGAGGAGCAAAAAGAAAAGATAGAGATGACAAGGAGATACCAGAAGTAGGAAGGAGATGACAACAGCTATTTAAGATAGGGGTGGTTAACAAGTGCCATGAAGGCTGGGGACATGCAAAGTGGGACATTTAAGTGGAGCATGGAGACTGCAAAGCATTTCATCTGACCAATGAAGATGTAGCTGACTGGTTGGCAGGTCAGCCCACCTGAAGATATTGCTCTGTGTGTTGTGAAGAGGGTGGAGGTGTGGACTCAAGTTGGGTGTGTCAAAGCTTATCAGATAACATACAGAGCAAGCTCTAGGCAACCATGATCATATTGATCTAGTTCCCAAACCGTTGACTGCGCATAAATGTGGCGTGTCAGAACACCTGTTGGCCAGTTAATCTCTAAAACATTCTTTAAGTGTTTTAACATTTAAATTACCAGAAAGCATGTAGATCTGGTTCTTCAAATCCAGCAAACATTCGTTGACGCCATTAGTATTCATAATGAGTCTATGGAACCAAATTCAATCCTGGGGCCATTTCATGGACCTCAGTAGTTTTGTTACAGAGATTTTTTTTTTTTTATGGAAAATATGTTGATAATCTTCTAATCTTAATACCGAACCCCTGATTCTGCAGCTAATTCACATGCAGGGCTGGCTAACACTATGGATACTGGACGTCAGGTATATTCTAAGCAATGTGAAACAAAAATAAAAGATTTTACAAGATTCCCTTTTCTTAGTAAGCAAGATTCTTTTTAATAATCATCAAAACAGAGGTGCTATTCATTTCACATCTCTGCAGGAAAGTGTTAACATAGTAATGCTTTGTGATCGTGTGTTAGTTATTAGGTTCATAATGAGTATAATACTGTCTTAGTTGTAATGTTCATTAATACAGCAGAAAAATACAGTATGTTAATGTGTGTTCCTTCAAGATTAGCTACAGAAAGTGAAAGTGCATTTCTGTGCTAATACAGTAAAAATCTATTAAACCCATAACCTTTGTGCATGGAAAAGGAGTTATTTTAACAGGTTTGTTCCATTAGTGGTTATTTGTTTAAGAGGGCTTCTTAGTATCATACATTTTCTGGCTGCACGCTCAGATTTTTTTTTTCTGTGGACACATCTGTTTCTTTGACAGGTTGTGTTACTGTAAGCTACAGGGTTTTTCACATTATCTTGAGGATTTTCTTACAAACTATACATGTAGAGTGCTTTGAATATGTATTGGAATTTCAAGCCGAATCCAAGCTTGCTGGTGTACCGCAATAGTTCAGTATAGCTCATGGTCCAGATTCACTTTCCCTTCCCAAAAGTTACATTGCCACAACAGAGGGCAGAGTATTGCAGCTATTGCTTCTCCTTCGCCCTATTTTTCTCCCAACAGTGTGCCCCAAAATCCTATTGCCTATAGCAAGGAGCTTCATGCTTTCCATGTACCACCACGGAAAAGGCATTATTTTGGCATAGTATTTTAAAATTGCACTAACTGGAGGAAGATGGTGCAAGTCCATTCAATTCCCTGCACTTCCCTTGATCCAGTCGAGGAGGATTCGCATCACGCATTTCCTGATGGCCTGGGAGACACTCCCCAGCTGGGAATCATGACCCTCACCTACCTGCTCCTCTTCAGAGGTTGGGGAGCAGGTGTAGGAGGAAACGCCTCTGTGCTGAGGGGGCAGAGGAAGGGATCAAGCTGCCAGGGAAATAAGGCCAGTTACTGTCTCTTCAGTCTCTTAAAGCAATGCAAAAGGAGAAGAGAACTGAAGCTGATGTCTGTCAGGAGTCACATATGGTTCCCACTGATGAAGCTGTTTGGGATTTTTTTTGTTCTCTGTCAGTATGAACCATGCAGTCTGTGGTGCTTATAGTTATTCGCTCTTGGAAACTGTGCCTGTAAGAAGTTCATACACTTTGCCACGTCCTGTAGTAAGTGTTCATATCAGTTCTTTCCAAAAGATTGATTCCTAGCTTGCTGCAGCACAGTTCATCAAATCCTTAACACAGAGGTGAATAGATGGTAGTCTCTTTTTCATCCAAACAATTGTAAGCCTGCATTTGGCTAGCAGCTATGCTTGTTGGATGAAGCATGACTGTTCAGTATTCGGTTTGTTTGCTATTGCCAGCAAACAATACGCTGGCAAGTGTTTACACTTTCTTTCTTTTGCCTTTTTTTTTTTGGTGCTATACAAAAGTAAGTATGAGTAATGTGTGTCCAGAGTGTATATGCTAATTCCTGTATAGACCTAGATGTTAAAGTTTAAAAGGAGAGCGAGTCATCTGAGGTCATGCTGTTACCATGTGCTGTGTTCTCTGCACTAATTTGTTAGATTTTGCTTAACATTGTTTAAAGTCACTGAAGAACATTTGCAGCTGACTCCTTCCCTTTACATCTCCCTCTTTTGTTTTCCCATTTTGATTCATCTATCTCTCTGGTGACATTAAAGGGAAATAACCAGGTAGGCATAATTTTCCAGCAGAGAAAAGTAGTGAAGAGCCTGAGAATGCAATGGGATTCGACTTCTGAGCACATTTCTTAGTTCCTTTGTAAGCCTCTGTCTATATTAATGTATTGCTGCACTTTGCAGAATAATATACTCATAAGGGCTTCGTAGTCAGCTTTCCCTCTTCATTCTGAGGACCAACATGTTAGTTTTTCAACAGCTGTAATCAGGGAAATAAGAGCTTTAGAGTTTGCTTCAAACCCTGTATCTCTAGGCAATCTGCTGCTAGAAAGCTACTCACAGAGTTAGCATGAAACTATTCTAATTCTGTATTAATTGCTGTAATTAGTTTTTTTGCGTCATGATCGGATCAAGGAAGCCTAGAGAGAGAAAAAAAAAAGAACCCTCTTTATCCACAAATCTCCTAAAATGAGGCTCAATATTGCTGTCAAAGGCAAAGGCAATGCAAGTCAGACCTTCCCAGCAGGGCAAAAGCCCTTGGCTTCACAAATGTCAGGGGCAGTTTGATTCCAGTCGAGCTGGAGTAATTCTCAAGCATGCTCTCCTGCATGCAGGCCTTCTGCTTACGTTTGTCCTGATGGGATCTTTTTGGTTTCCCTGTTTTGCTTAGATCCCTCAATTTTGGAGGTCTTTCCAGTCTTTGCTACTTAGAGGCAGACATGTGATTTCCTTACATGATACCATATATGCACAAGGTACCTGTGAAGAGTGATACTCCTCAGGTTTCTCCTGACCCATTTTGTGTGTGGCAAACTGACTGTTTGCAAAGCATCTGGTTGCAATCTGGGGGAAGTTCCCAGTCTGAATTTTAGGCTTACATCGTTCCCTGTGATGCAGGATGAGCATTCATTTGTACTGCTCTTTCCTTTTACACAGCTGTTGTTTGCTATTTCCCTGTTATTAAATACTTGCACAAGGAAAGAAATATAAAAATGCTGATACTTGCCGTTAACTATTTTTGATGCAACAACTAAGTCTGCCAACTGCATGAAGTGAATGCATTTTGTTAAGCACATCAAAAATGCATTTGTAAGAAAAGGCTCATCGGGTCAGATAAGAAGGACACAGAGTACAGTGTTAGCAAAGTACCTTGGTTTCCCATCCCTAAAATGCATTTTTCTTTCTTCAGTCCTTTGTGTGCTTGAATTATTTAGACTGTAAACTTTTTATGATGGGAACTGCCTCTTAATTACAACATATTTATACAGTGGCCATCCGTCAACCAGCCATCAGTAGAGAATTCTTCCCCACCCACTCATTTTCTCTTGCAGCTCACCACTTCCTTAGCTTACATCCTCACCTAAATGCAGAGTCTTCTACATGGCAGCCTTTCTGCATCCTGTTCCTTCCCATTCTTTCTCTCTCCTCCTACATGACCTTCTCCAGATGGTACATCTACAGGAAAAGGAACAGATTTAGAAATGGCTGGTTTTCTTTGAATGGGAATTAAGCTGCGTTAGCTTCTCGCCAATGCTTGAATTTGGGAGCAGGCTAATCTGCTAGACCTGGGCAAGAAACCATGTTTCTATTCAACGAGAGCTTTGGAAATGTAAACATTTTCTTGGTTTGGATGAAATGTTGACATCTCAGGAATGTTCTCAAAGCCCAAATCCAAGGAGCTGTGGAGGGCAGGCTGGACTTGAACTAAGTCAACAAAACATGCTTTTAACAGTGTCAGAATGCTTCTGCCCCCCAGATCCACTTATTTTTTTGTAAAGTGAAACAGATTCATTGGAACCAGCTTGAAGAAGGAGGATGAATTTGACTGAGCATCCATACTTTGGCTGAGAAGGTCCAGATCCTCTTATGCTTTTATGTGCTGTTTATTAGCACTATCCCTGTATGTTCAGGGGAGTTGAGGTGGGACATGAAGGAAGGGAATGCAGCGGTGTGCTGCTCGCCATTCCATTCACCTTGTCCCATAAAATCTCAGTTTTCCCCTCTGATTTCAGGAAGAAAGGAAAGATTGGGCACTATAGTTCCATAAAGGTTTAATTTCTCATAAAGATACAGTTTTTCTAGGTGCACAAAAGAGTTAATGTTGTTGACGTTACATCTGACAGAGCGGAAAATTAAGCTTGAAGTGTTGTAGTGTGCTTGTTTCAGCATGTCTGGAAGGAGTACCATTCTCAAGAAGTCTTGAATTTTCCTTTTCTCCAGTAAGTGACCATCTCTCATCGCAGGTGCCACTTCCCTCTAGCCCTTCTTACTAGAATGGTATCAATACCTAGTGTTATTTGCCATTGTTCCTAACTATATTTTGAGTTTTTTTCTACACATCTATACATATTATGGACCTCTATGGGAAATTTGCTTGAGCGAGAACTATAGGATTGGGTTGTAGAGTTATTAAATATTAACAGGCAATGAATTTCAGATCACCCAAATTATAGAAATACCATTCCCAGCCATGTGACCATCACCTCTCTCTTGCTCTGCTTTTTTGGAAGCTAAGGAGTATGATCTTTTGCACATTAATTTGTGATGATACCATCAGTCATTCTTTGGACAGTGAATTTTATTACTTAAGTCCCCACATTAGAAGAGCTCAGTTTGTCTGTTGGTTTTTCCATATCACAGGATCTGTGGTGCAATATGAAACCATTAGATTTATTTTACCACCTAGTACAATATGTGTAGAAGCTATAGCTCCTAAGGATGTCTTTCACAGCTCACTCATGTAGGGAGACGTTATGAAACTCAGACATTTTTTTATCTGAAATTCCCCAAGCTCTCCCCTTAAAAAAATTCTAAGCAATGATGCAAATAAGTTTTCAAGAAGATTGTTTTATGAATACATGTGCCATACTCTGTCTTTTTAAAGAGTAGAAAATCACATAAATGACAGTTCCAGAAACTGTAGATTTATGGCTTTTTTTTTAACTTTCCGATTATGTTGGCAATGACTAAAAAAAATAAAATTTTGTAATTTTGAGGAGAGAATAATGTACTTTTTTATTAAAATAGAAATGACACACTGCTGCATATCTAACTTGATTTAGTGTTTTTATTAGTTATAGAACTGTTTTAATACCTCACTAACTATTGCTTTCTCCCTTAAGGTTTTCATTGTTCTCATACCCTAGAAACAAATTGATAATTCTGAAAAAAATAAAGTATTTCTTGGTTGTTTGCTAACAGCAGAATAGCAATCAGTCACCACAGGGTTACTACAATGGGCATCATTATATCTGGATCCTTATCAATTTCACTATATGGGTAAGTATTATTGCTGCATACCGGAACTCCTTTGGTGTTATTGCTTAATTTTAATTGTGATTGTAAAATGTGAAAAATGTGGATCTTTAAACCACAATTAAACACCTGCTATACTTGTTGTGCATTGGCATTTAAAGATATATTGAGTATTTAAAATCTGCTGATTCAGATATTACATTGAGGGGGGAAATAAAAAAAAACCCCGGGATTGGTTTGAAAACAAATGTTTGCTTAAGGAAACAGTTGCCGGGAAATTTAATTTAGCCAAATACGTGGTGCAACATCTGAACCTTAAAACATTTTGAAGAGTAAATTTTGACATTGTGCTGTTTCTCATGCAGCTTCGGAGAGGCTGCCAGTCCCTCGCAGCTTCCAAGAATCCCACTGTCCTGTGTGTGTCCCTCTGACATCCTGCTAATGGAAAATCCTGCACTGGAAAACACCTGCCCAGCATTAACAAGATGTAAATGGCAGAAACAGCAGAATGTCAAGTTGCAGAGACACAAAGAAATGCAGGTTTTGTAGAAAAAGCCTCCGCTGACTGCTCCCAAATTCTTAATTTCATTCAAGAGTGAAAACATTTCTAAATTGCTTCTGGTTCTGCAGTGAGAAGCCCAGCAAAACGCACGAGCACATGATTTTCTTTAAGCATGTGAGTAATCTGAATGAATTAGAGCTCAGCACATGTTGATGTGCCTTGCTGGACTTGGATCTGTTAGTGGTGTAAGGTGGTTTAAATCTAGCAGGCATAAAGAGAG
>NW_008825260.1:698729-704590 GCF_000699105.1 Pygoscelis adeliae
AATTAAATCTGCAAGCAGCCTGTGCTGCACAGCCTGGCTCATGCACCTTCCCACATCCCCTCTCTTCCCCTTCCATAACTATAGCTTGGAAAAATTACAGATTTATCCTCTCAGTAAAGCCTGTTTTTCAAATATTTGAGGGAAAGTTTAATTGTTTACAGGCATCCAAAAATCAACAGTATTTTAAGTGTTAATTTTTGTCTATTGCTGTTTCGTGTTTATTTAGCCACTTTAAACTCAGAAAAAAAATCATGGTATCAACCCTTCCATCTTTGCACATATGGTGGGAAGAGTATTCCATGCCCTCAGCTAATTCTTCCCTGTTCCAGAAGGTTGCTCGGGGGATCTTTTGCTTCATGATTTATGATCGTCAGGTAAGGACCTAGAACCAAATACCTCCCCCCTGCCAAACCAGCACTTCTGGGAGACAAATTGTTCCTCTGTTTAGGAGAGGTAACACACAGTATGTTTTCTTCTGCTGTAGAATAGAGCTTGGTGTTTCTTAGTAGTCTCCAAAGTAGGCATGCTTGGTTTTCAGGGATGCATTGACTTAGGTTTGTATTTCTTGCAATCTAGACTCCTGGGAGGATTCCCCTTCTCCTTGCCTGTGTACTTCTGTTGAGTTTGCATTGAACTTTGAAACTGATTCAACATGATCTGCTGTCAGCCTCCCGCTGCACACTGGGTGATCGAAATACCTCCCTTACCCTTCCTGGGAGAGTAGGGTTCCCAAAGGCACTTCACGTTCTTTATCTTTTCCTGCTTGCTAGTTTGAAACCAGTGATATCTGGCGTGGATTTAAGTGATATCAGGTGTGGAAAACCAACAAAATTTTGATAACTAATGTACATAATAAATTGGCAAGCCTTATATTTCAATTTATTCCCCAAAATATTACCTCAGTTTGGAAGTACAGTACCCCCACAACTCCTTTCTGCAGAGGCCAAACAGCTCCTCAAATGCCTTACCACAAATAAATCATTTAAGTATCTTCTGCTTGTCTTATAGCATGTCTTGGCTACCAGTACACTTTCCTGTCAATCTTCAGTAATGGCTTGTGTCAGGTGGAACCTCCTGGGAAAGAAATGGGTTTATCTTAAAAAGTTTATGAGAGCATCTCTTATATCTCCAATGTGTGTCATAGAAAGGGATTATTAAATATAGAATAAATAAGAGACAAGTGTATTACTGGGCTTTAATTCCATTGAAGGGTTCCATTTTTTAAAAGCGGATTCAGTGCTCATGAAAGCTGTCAGGTTGAGGTCGTTGAAAACCAAAGTGGTCTTTTAACCCACAGATCAGGTGCGGTATTGGCAAGAAGCATGCAAGCTCTCCCAGGCTGTCCTCACCTGCAGCGCCTGGATTTGTGCTTCAGCCTGTTAATACGAAGGGAGTATCGGGGCAGGTCCAGGCGGTGCAATGGAGTTCAGTGCAACTAATCCAAAACTAGCTCTGAGAGGGCTGGTGCCTCCACGTGCCACAGCGACTTTTACAGAGGCATTAGCTGGGGTCCCAAAGCTGGGCTCGTTGCTTGAGCATGGTGAGCCCCCCTGGAGCTGCGCTGATGGGTGCGCACAAGCTCTCAGGAGCAGCCCGCAGGCACTGCACTGCACTGCAGGGGGAATAAACTCAGCGCGGGGAAGTCTATAAAGCCCACAGGCAAAACGGTCTGACTCGGAGGACTCCTCTTATTTCTGTGTTAGGCTAACCCACAGGGAGCCTCACATCGCTCGGGCTCGGCAGGATATGTGGCATATTCAGGCTTACATTTTAAGCCTACACCTTTATAGCACAAGGCCTACCAATTAATTTACCTACTCTTGTGTCAACTTTGGCAGCTTTATAAATTGGAAAAAGAGATTCATGATCTAAATCCAGCCCCTCACTCTGCGATGCATTGATGCCTATAATTCCTCATAGAAAGTATCTTTCCTGAAGTCTGCAATGTGTTATAATCTCTAATTATGAATATGTTCACAGAATTTGTTCATCTCAAGATGCACTTGTGCATCTGTTATTTATGCACTATACATTAAACTTTACATATAGCTTTAGAAATATTTCTGCAGATGTGCACTTGTACTTAAAAGACTATAGAAAATGATATGTTAAGCTGCGTGACGAGGTCCTTGGGTAAGGATTATAAAGTACTGGAAGGAGCACCATCTTTCCCCACAGCAGAGCTGTAACTAGAGGCAGACAACCCTCTGTCGGACACGGTGGGGCTGGGGCGTTCCTGCCTACCCCAGAGCCTGGACACAGGCTGTGTTTACAGACTCTGGGTCTTCATGGCAGGCAAGCCTGGTATCAAGGGCGTCCTCAGGCCACCCTTTGAAGACGATACAGCAAGAAGCCAGTGTGTTTGTGAGGGCAAGAAAGTCTGGCACTGTGCAAGAGAGACTGTAAACTTATTAGGGAGGCTGAACTTTATGTTTAAATAGCACATAATACAGTGGGGACTGGTCCCTGCCTGGCACTTTTAATTGCTGCTGTAATAGTAATACAAAAAACTGAGCCACTGTTCTGTACGCAGCCATACAAGAAATGGCAAATTGTTATTCTACTTGTTTTCCTATTGTAAAGTAGTGCTGTCAGTATGGAATTTATTTAACTGGAAGATAAATCTTCAAATGATTACCTTAGAATCTGAAGGGGAAAAAAATACAATTCAGCACTAGCCACTACAAGAAAATCAGAATTAAAGCTAATGTAACTTAAAAAACCCCACCAAATATTGGAGGGCCAATAAATACATGATGTACAAAAATATACTTATCTTTGAGCACACCCCAAGGTCTCCTCTGGGCCATGGTTCCAGTCAGTCCCAGAAGGACATAAATGCCACCTTAAAACTGTGACTACTTCAGGACCGTAACGTCTTTCTAATAGTGCTTTGCTGAAATGGAAGCATTAACTACTAGATTTTGATAGGGCAGGTGCTACCACATTATTTTGTATGTTAGGCTTCTTTGTGCAAGCTAGCTAAGGATGCACACCGTTCACAGAGATGAACCGTGCAAGATCGTGAGCATCTTTGGAAAGTACTGAGGGTCCTTCATTCCCACTGCAAGTTAATGAGGACACTGTGCCAGAATGGAATACAAATCTGTTGTGGTTTTTTTTCTGTGTGTGTATGCTTCTGTGCTTTACAAACAAAAGCTTTTTTTCCATGGAGAGTGAAGAGACCAGCATATCTATACAATGTGCCCCAGCATCACCTCAAAACACACATTTGCCTATTAATCTGGAAAATAACAGTGTGCTACAACTTCAGTGCTCTATGTTTTCTTTTCACCTTACAACACTGTTTTGCTTTTCATGTTGTTTATGTTATGCTGGATGATAGAAGTACCTGAAATATTTTGAGATTGACTGAAAAAAGTCTTCCTTGCTTTGCCTTGAGGCACCGTATCTTTATGGAATCGTAGAAGCTGGAGATTGTAAAGGCCTTTTGGGTCCTTGGAGCCACCCACGTGCCGATGCTGGATTGACACTCTTTTCTTTTCCTGTGAAAGCTGTTTGTGATATGGTGGTGCAAGGAAATTTGCACTTTAATAGGACACATTTTCATAAAGGCTCAACCTGATTTTGTCTCCATTTATGGTCCAGATATATACAGTGCTATACAGGCCATATGAAATTACAGCAAGAAGTTGTGAATGGTGTAGGAAATGAAAAATTCATCACAAAGAGCTAGGAGGTAGTAGAGCTGTGCTGCACTCTACATTTTGATATTAAACTCAGATATAGCCAGGAAAGGAAACCGGACTCAAAAGGTCTCAAGCAAAAAGAAACCCCTAAGAATAAAACTGAGGAAAATAAAAAGACTAATTTAAAAACTTTTGGTTTTAGCATAACTTGAAAATGTTCATGCTCTCCCATTAAAAAAAACCAAACCCAACACTTCCCAGCTGAAGGCAGAGCACTTCTAAATGTGGCTTTGGCCCAAATCAAGACAAACTGAAAGGGCTTCTGACAGTTCTGGGAAGTGCTAGAGTATTCACACCAGAGAAAGGTGTTTTGTTGGGTTTTTGTTTTTTTGTTTGGTTGTTTTGGTATTTTTTCTTGCAAGGGGGGGTGGAATCACTCATTCTAGTGCTGGTAAGTAGCATATATAGAATTTATAGGTAGTGCACATAACAAAAAGAAGTCCTCTTACTTACTACAGGTGGCCTCGCAAGATAAAATCAGGTAAAATGTAGCTAATGTTTAGCACATCGTTACTGCAGCTATTCTGACCTGGTTTGCTTCCACACCATTGCAAAAGCATTCCATCCCACGCTGTTTTGGGGGAATAGCAAATGTTAGAAATTCCTATATTGCGTTATGCAATCCTTCCACCTTCCATTCGGGCACACAGATTTCTTAATCGCTCGCAGAACCCTTAAAACTTATTTTCCTGGTGGTGAAGAACTCATGGACGACTCCTCAGGCAAAGTCTGTGCAGCGCATGAGGAAGTGTATGTCCCTCACTGCTAAAAGCCGGGCATGTTCTTCAACACCTTGCAGAATTAGAGCCTTAATCATTATCACCATCAATAGCTACTGCTTACCTGCTCTCCTTGCAAAATGTGACTTTTTAAACATGCAGCCCTGGGACTTTGTGCTGGTCAGCAAAGCATCCATGCTGAGTGATGTTCCCTGCTCTCTGCATACACATTACTTAAAATCACGGCTCCAGCTCCAGTCCTTTATGCATTTGCTAGTGAGCACCTGCATCGAACATGTGGGATTCTAATCTTCACATGCTAGATGGCCTTGAATAATTTCTGTGGTTTTTATAGGCAATTCTGTGGTGATCAAACTACTGTAAAGAGAGACCTGCGATGACCTGTCATTTTTTTCCCCTTCTTTCAAACATATGATCTAAGGTTTCCCTTGTGGGTGGCCCTTCTTTCTTTTGTGCCATTGTGATTTCTTCATAGGTGGTACCTGACAAGTCCTTTTTTACCCTTAGAGTTTTTTTGTTCAGATTCCATTCACTTCAAAATATCATTACCATTGCAAACAAGGAAAATGTGTTTATCAGAAACTGCAAACTCCTTTAGGGCCTCATAGGATTAATCACGGTTATAAAGTTTTATTAAACACAATTTTTGTTTAATGACAAGCTCCACCAGTCCTTCCCATTCCAAACCAATCCTGTCCTAAGGGTGTATCTAGCACAGCAGATTGTTTTCAACAGACTCTCAAGACAATCCCTATTACTTTGTCATGCACAGAGATATTTTTCTTCCTGGATAATTTGAACTTCCTTAAAAATCACATCTGTTTCATACTTTATTTATTTGTAATTTAAATCCTTAAATTGAATCTTTCATTACTAACATCTGGGCTTGAAATGCAGCCCACTTGAAAAAATACAAATTTTATTTTATTTGTAGTTACCCCCCTTCACTCAGTAGCATTGGTACAAACATTCCCTGGCCAGAGGCAAAACAGCCGGGTATCTTAAAGCTGTGATGCCGTACCACGTGTAATATGGCTCACTTGAATGTCCCTGAAGTGACTGGCAATTTGCCCAGAATTAGACTGAATGCAAGTAATAAGCTGTAGAAATTCCACAATATTGACAATTAGATATCTCTATACAGCAGCAGCTGTGTATTGTTCTCATGGTATATTCCTCTCAAAGCACCTCCTAAAAAAAGGGGGAAAAAAAACCTGGCAGAAGGTTGCAGGCAGCAGAAAGGTAATATACATTGTGTGAAATATCTCAAATTCAGATTAATAGGAATGTTTCTATTAGTACAGTTTTCTACAATAGAAATAATGGCTAAAACAAAATGCTGAGGAATTTTCAGTTTATAATACCACATCTGTACTGCAAAATTGCTATATTTTAAACATATTTTCTGAGT
>NW_008825260.1:704706-794706 GCF_000699105.1 Pygoscelis adeliae
GAAAAAGAGGAAATGGGAGTAGGGCTTGCCTTTGGATGCTGTTTGGGAAAAAGCTTCGACAGTCCTTTTGAAAATTGCCCCCAAAACAAAAGGAGACATTAGTGTCCTGCACAGTGGGGTCTCCACGAGATGTAACAATATGGCCCGGAAGGGAAAAGCAGTGTTAGAAGAAAAGCTTTAATTTTTTACCTGATTTGAGAAAATTCAGGTAGCTCTGAGGGACTCACTGGAACAGATACATTTATTTCCTATCAATTCTCAATTCCCTCACATTTCAAAGTTTACTCGTCAGCCTTTCTACAGAAAATGTGACGAATGAATTCATTGAGCATTTATTTTATTTTACTCACAAGAAGCAGCTGCCCACAGTGAAGGGATTCAATTTTTATTTTTTAAACCATACTTTTGAAGTTTGCATTATAAGCTATTTATTCATCTTTGATATTTTGCCCAGTGGATATCAATGGAACTTGTTTCTGTCTGCTGCTAAGCTTGTCAAACTTTGGTTTTGGTATTTGCCTGTATTGTAATAGAAATGATCATTTTTAATATAAGCTGCAGTTTTTTTCAGAAGTACCATAAAACTGAGGGAACAATAAGATGTCAAGTTTTATATTGCAGATGCTAATTTATCAAGCTAATTACCAACAAAATGCAACTAAATTGCTGATAATCTTGAGACTGATTAATTCAGCAACAGAGATATTGATGAGTATTTAAAGGTTAGGAATAGGAGTGTTATGATGCAGGATCCCCTTCCTACTTCGGTGCTTACCACAGTAGAAGAATTATCTCGGCACTGCATGGCGTACACAACGTTTTGACAGATACGTGTGCTGTATGCCAAACAAATCGCCGAGAAAAGAAAGGCCAGTTTGTGCATTTCTCTGCATGGTGTGACCACGCCAAATATTGCTAAAATAGAGGGAAAGGTTTTGCATGGCACTGCGTATTCAAGTTCCCCCGTCCTGACATCCGTCACCCCAGCTCCTGACATTTTCATTTCCTCTTCTGTATTGCCTGCCTTTGTGCAACTTCCCTGCCTTTCTCCCTCTCTCCCCTGGAAAAAAAACCCACTCCACAAATGCAAACACAATAAGAGATCGTGACTTATGGTCTTCTCCAGCTGCAGGGAAAGTGTAGGTGATGCCTGAACCCATCAGTCCTTCGGTCAGAGATAACATTTCCTCTTTGGGCAGTGGGGAGAGCATTTCTTCTGGGCTTCATCTGAGCTCTGCCTCCTTTCCTCTGGGTGCTGAGGCTGCTGAGTCAGTGCCGAATGAGGTCAGTCGTGATGCCTATTTCTCGGAACTGGAGACCGGGCTGAAACGGCCTGAAATTGCATCACTTGGGCCCTTCTCCTGCCAGCAGCACAACATTGTGTCCCTTCAGTGCCGAATGTACTCCAATAAAGGAGGTTAAAAAGCCGGCTCATTAATTGACTCCAGCACTGAGTGAGTCCCTTTTATAACCTGTGTTATCAGCAGAAGTACAAGCGTGGTGTGGCGAGGAATGTGATTACGGACGAGATTTCCTGGGAGAGGAATTAGCTGGCTCTGGTGGCGATCTCCGCTGTAATGACCGCGGTGCCATCTTTATGAATACAGTTATAGACGTACTCCCACAGCCCTGACAAACGCAGAGCTCCTCTGCCTCGCCGAGCAGCACCAGCCAGGTTCTCAAAGGGTTAATATGCAGTTTACTATTGAATAACATAAAATGAGCTGTAAATAATGTAATGATATGTATTGTTAAGCTACATATACTGTACCAGGTGCAAGTACTCCCACTCCTCACTTAGATATAATCTGGGGCAGTCAACAAACACAGATGTATTTTAACAAAAAGAAAGAGAGAGGAAAAAAAGATAAAGAAAGGATGAACAAGAAAAAATTAAAACATATGTAAGATAATTTAACCGAGATAACGATCCAGGTAAAACCTGGCCTATTTTTCAGAGCCACTTTAACTGTGCCGTGTAAAATACAATGGCATTTTGACTTGTTTTTGGAACATGCATGAGCCAAACACGTGTGGAAACACCTTGACAGGCCTTTTGTATAACTGCAAGAAAACTGATAATCCTAAATCAATTACATGGGGGAAAATATGAATCTTTGAATACTAGTAATTATAATGGTTATTTTTCACTTTTGTAGCACCTGCAAATGATGCACTGTATATATAACAATGATTCAAAAAGCCCTAATTAACTGTTTATTTTTTTCTTCTTGTTTGCTGGCTGTAACCAGTCGGCATTAATTGACAATTTATGTGTGTGTGTATATAGATATAGATGTATATGCTTCCTCCCCCGCCCCCCAAATATTTTCTTTTACTTCTGACTGCCTGGAAATCACGCATTATTGAATTTTGCCTCTTCTAGGTCGGTTCTTAAAGCCTCATCAGAGAGTTTTTGCTGAACTTCCAGTAACACTCAAGGGACGGAAAAGCGTGGCAGAATATGCTGGGCTGATCCTACCTAGTGGGGACAACTGCGGTCCCTTCTGTAGCGCGATGACATGGCTCCCGACTAATAGTGCCAGTCAGAATTCCTAACTGCTCCTACCAAATGCGAAAGAGCTGATTTTGGAAGACCTCCAGCCACAGCTTTCCACTGCTGACAGATTACTCTGGGCTATTCATGGAGCAAGATTAGCCTGACCACCATGAAGAAAACTCTTTGTTCCGTGTCATTACCTAGGACGGGTTGAACCGTGCTAAGGCAAAGCTGCATTGGTGAGCTAAATTCATACAGAAATTGGATCAGTGATTATTCTGAAATTATGCTATTATGGTCGAAGGGAGTGGGGGCGGTGGATTTGTCGGGGTTCTAGGTAGGGAATGTGAAATACAGCAAAGCTCAGCGGAGGGAGCGCGGGGACAGCTTGCGGTAGGCACCGTTAGGATTTTTAATGTGGGTGCGAGCATGCGGTCGCCATAAAAGCAAAGCACAGAGGAGCTTTGTATTGAAATGAAAATGCAACTGTGCCTAGGCAGTGGCCAAAGGGTCCCAAGCCTTGGGTAGGCACCATGCACTGCGGCAGCTCCAAAGGCACCGGGAGCGAACCGGCCGGCGCCTGCAAGGAGGCACAACAGCGCCACGCAACGCGAGCGCAAGATGGCTGCTGTAACCATCTGCAGGACATCAAAGTCTGCTGCCTGATGGCAAGTGGGCTGCCAAAGCTTCTAAAGGCTTTGGCGCCTGCATGTAAATCGGATGCAAACTGTCCATCTGCTGCATGGCACAAGTGACAGCTGATTCTTTTTGCAGTCCGTAAGATGAACTAGACCTAAGCCAATCCGTCCCTGTTCCTAATCACACAAGGTTTGTCCTACCAGTTTCATTAGCCAGACACACGAGATACAGTATGTGGTTTTTCATTTTGCTCGGTACGTGACACTATAAAAAACAATGCTGGGGATGGGCTGTGAAACCAAAGGGGACACACTGCTGCTACTGCAGAGAAAGCATATTGGCAATGTTCAAAGCATATTGGGGCATAACAGTAGTCTAAAAACCCCAATATGGATTAGGACAGCTGACCAGATGTCTTGACTGACATTTTTTAACATGATTCAAGGGTGTCCCTACAGTACATAAATGCAAACTATACATCTGTGTACTTTTTTTTTTCCACTGGAAATACCATACATGGATGCTTTGATTGTAGCTGACAGCTCCAGTGTGAGGAGAGAGCTGTACAATGCCGGCGCTCTGGCCTTCTCCTCCGAGAAGCTCACTGGAAAAAGTTCGAATTGAGTTCCTGCGCAAACAGGCAAGAGACAGCCGTTGTCTTCGGCAGAAAGTTACCTACCTCCTTTCCTCATCAGATGGGTAGCGGGAACTCGCTGGGATGCTGTGTTGAAAGTGGGGGATGAGATGTGATATACTGTTATAATAAGGGAATGTTGTTCTTTTCTAGACTGATCTCAAATTTAGAAACTAGGGTTACTATCAAAACATAATCACTCAGCTGCGCAATTGTTTGTGAGAGGGAGGGAACCGGAACAGTTGGGGAGGGGAAAGCACTGCAGGTATATCGAGGAGCAAGGAACAAAGAGGGTGAAAGAACAAAGAAGTTTCTCATTTTTCACTTTGCAGTCTTTAGAGCAGAAGTAAAAAATGAAATGTAGACCCCCTTCCCTCCCCAGCCTCCACATCAAATTGAACATGAGAAGTGGCGATGCTCAGTTTGAACCAGTGCACCGAGTCTGGACTGCCTGTCCTGCGTGTTTGTGTAAGCCTAGCCGGCGTTGCTCCTCTCAGTTTACAAGAAACATTTCATGTGCTTACTTCCACCCATCCATAAACATGTGTCAGTACTTTTTCTCCTTCTGTCTCTTGTACATTGCTGGTATAGGATTAGGAGCTCTGCAGGTAGGAAGCCTGTTCTCATAACTGCCTGTCCAGCAGCAGCTTGAGGCATGGCAAACACCATTCTCAGCAAACAGAGTTTATTCCAAAATACTCTTCCTCACCCCTGCCCCAGCCTCAAAGTAGGGGGAAAACTGAAATCTTGCCTTCTTCAAATGGGGACCCGTGTTATAAGCTAATCACAGTCTCTGCCTCTGTCCCCGCTGGGCTTCAGCATGGAATTCGGTCTCCTCTGCTGATGCTCCTCGTTAGCGTGTCAGAGGGGGCAGATTTGCAGTGTTTGCAAGGACATAACCAAATAGTCTAGTTGATTTCAGTGTGTACTCTCTGGTTTCCTGGTAAATGTAAAGTGGTGTCTAAATTTATGTTTGCTTTGATCCAATTGTTTCCTTCGTAAACCTCTCCTTTTCCCGGCAACCAGCTCCAAACTGCACGCAGAAACAAAAGATGCCCTTATAAAGCAAAAGGCCCCGTAATATCAGCAAGGCCGCAGATAAAAGTTCTGCCCAGCATCTGCATGTACGCTTTCTGTGGTGCCGGCTTCTTGGCTACACACTTTATGGAATCCTTATTTAACACTTTTTTTGATAACATAAAGCTTGTGCCTGACAATGATAAAACTTACTGGTGCTTAAGTTCGGCTTTTATGTACCCATTCAGATTTGTAGCATGCCCTTAAAAAAGCATTCTCCCGTGACTTCAGTTACCTTTGTGCCTATACAGATACTGTATGTTTGCCCCAAATCTAGCTCTGGTGACTTAGATGAGTATTTGAGTCTAAGGGGAAAAAGTTTCTATGTGGAACTGCTGGATGATAAAAATGCTGCTCCATTGGCTCCCAGGGCTGGAGGACCCCCAGCTTGACCCCAGCTCCTTCTTGCTGCTGCAGTGGTGACACCAGAGGATCTCACGGTGGCAACAAACCCCCAGAGCCCTGCCACTCCATTCCTTGCCTGCAGATACCCGTTGTGTGGCCCTGGAAGGCTCTCCAGTGAGCGGGACATTGGAGTGGCTCATGGCTCGTGCCCTCCCGAGCTGACCTCCCTCAGGACAGAGGGGCTGCAGGCATCCCCAGCTGTGCACAGCCCTCCACTGCCCAGGACGGTGGTGCTTCCCCGTGGAAAGGATTTTCCCGCTGTGCAGGTGAAAGCTTGGATGCGTGTGCCAGAGCAAATGGCCTGTGCCTGCTCTATCTTGTTCAAGCATCAGTCGATGGCTGCTATGTCGGTCACCTACATTAGGAGGGTGGAAAGAATAAAAATGAGGTATATGGGGTTTTAGAGGAGGCAGCGCAAGCCTACGAAAAGATAGCTGTCTACGTTCCTGTGAATGGCGATCAAGAGAAAACTCTATTCTTGAACACAGAAAATCGCTCTTGGTCTGTGTGGTGATAAGCACCTACGTACCTAAAAATTAAATACTCTCTAGCACTGGCAAGCTACTGATAATGTGCTAACATGACTTTTATGCTTACATTGTTAACTATAAAACTGGTGATATGAACTAGAAAGTGCTAATAGCATACATTGAACTGTGGAGGTACACCGCAATTCATTCGTCTTTCCCAAAATGACCTTCCTCTTTGCCGACTGATGGAAAATCACAGATATGAAAATGTCCAGGATGGAACTGATGGGAATTTTCCTTTTTTTTAATCCTGTGCGTGTACTGTGCCTTTCAGAGGGGGCCTGAGATTGCAGGGATTTTACTGCTGAGATTGTAGGTCCTACTGTAAATCTGCACTAAACAGACACACATATAAATTGCTATCATGCTGTTGCATCAATAGATCAGCTTACAGTCCCTTTTAGATTCTCTTTGTCTTGCTATTTTCATTCTGTTCAGGAACTGAGCATCAAGATGGATACAGCTTTCGATTTACTGATCTACAAATACACGTCTGACCTCCACACATAGGCTATTAAATCCCACTGATTTGTCTTCCTGGACTTTTCTTATTATTATTTCCATGAGAAAGCCTATTCCTGCAAACTGGATGGGGATTTTGACCCAAACAAAATCTCTGACCTGGGAATGTCCCTGTCACCAATGGTTATTAGAATACCCACTTGTTCACGATAGACTTATAACTTGACAGCTCTGCGAAAGTAAAGCACATCACAACATCCACTTCAGAGCGATTCTGAGAGCCTCTGAAAAGTACAGTTCCCCACATCCCTGAAAAGAAGAATTAACACTACATCTCGACATTAAATTCAGAAACATAAATAACGTATTTGCTAAGGATGCTCCATTTGTTCCCCATACCAGAAGCCTTACTAGAGCATGAAAAAGGGAAAAGTAACTTGCTTACCTCTACCAGTGAATAATGTAAAATGAGGGTACAGATATTGGATAAGCAGGTGGCACCACACTGTGACCCAAGGGCCAGGGGGCCTTCGTGGTAATGACGGGAGGCAGAGGTACGTGCTGGTGGTTGACTACAGTCCTCATTGCAGACTTGCCTTGAACCCATGCCAACCACGCTTCAGCAGAGGGGCCACTTAGTGTTTTTCTCCCTTTTATTGCAATGAGGCTTAATGCACAAATGGGGAAAAAGGCTGTTAACAATGTAAAGGCAGCATTTTCCCTTTTCTTTGATCTCTGTTCAGATACATTCTTTCATTCTTTTTGCTGCCAAATGAAAGAACTCAGTCTTCGATGTTTTATACTCTGCCGTGACAGAGAAGGTACTTTCTGCTTTTCACAGTCCCGTAGTTATGAGTGGTGCAATAAATACACAGGGGTAAGGTCAAGCACTTAGGGGTAATAAATATGTATTGAGATGTATATATTTGTTAAAGCCTGATTATTATGCAATACCTTAAACGAAATCATCTAGCTGTCTCTCTGTCCATCCATCCATCTGTCCATCCAACGTCAAGGTTATTTACGTAGTACACGGTCTTTAAATTCTGCACAATATCTCTTTGCCATCTAAACTAAGGGCCAAATCCTATTGTCTTCACTCAGTTTCACTCAGACGACCTCCCTCTCTTTGGTACCTTCGCAACCCGATAGAGATGCAGTGCAGTCTGCATGCTGGCCCTAAGCTAGAACACATTATTGCTCAGACTGTGGAAAGGCTGATTTGGATCCATTCTTTGCGCTGCGGCAGTCCTGTGCGATCCTTGCCTGGCATGAGCTTCTCATCTCATACCAGCTCCTTCTGGGCTAGTTTTTGTGCAGTGTTAACATAGCACAAGTTTTTTTTTTTTCTTGTGGAAACAAAGTGGCTCCTGACAAGATCAGGGAAAACATTTGGGACACTGCTCATTGACATTTTACCTGAGGAAAAAGAAGATTACGGCATACTCAAAGTAAATCACACAGCAAAGGGAATGTCCTCATTTTAGACTGCAGAGCAGAAAGCCCGTGTGCTGCAATTGCTAAGGTAATGGTTGCTGCCGCTCAACTGTTTCCTCGAAATGCAGTCGCTCTGCCTTTTTATTTTTGGGCACTTTTGCATGCATAATGATATCCATCCATTTAAAGGCAAATGTCCTCTTAGTTTTAATGGGCTTCTGTTCATGGAATACTGGCAGATACTGTCTTTACTTTGATTTTTTTTTTTCTTTCTTTTTGTAATTCAGAGCTAACCGTTGACTTGGCATGACTCTACTGGAAGCACAGGGTACCTGTGCCCTCCAAAGCAGCTGCTCAGCACCTTCCAGAGCAGGGCTGCTCTGTGTACTTTGTGGAAAGATATAAATTTTCATGGTGTAAGTGTTTTTACAATGGATTTGTCACATAAATAAGGAATGGAAGAGACCTTGCTGGTCTGTTAATTTACCTCCCTGTAATATTAGATTATTCTCCAGAGTGCATTTTCTAGATCCATGGACAGTTCAATTTTAAATGTCGCAAATGATGGGGTTTGCACAGCTTCTTACAGGCGAATTCGTAGCCTGTATGGTCTCAGTCACCTTTCAAATATTTACACGTCCTCTTCTTCCTCACTTATTTTTTATTTAAGTCAGCATGATGCATACATGCATTTCACTTTTAACTTTCATTTACAGTCTATTGTCTCCCTGACTAAGAACATTTACAGGCCTTTCCAAATCTCCCTCCTTTTTGCCACTGTCCTTTCCTATTAATTCCTCCTGTCAGATTAGGTGCATTGTAGTTTTAAAATACTCTTTTTTCTCTTCTACTATCAAACTCAGCTCAATCAAGCACTGCCTAACCTGTTGCCTCTAGCCCAGTGTTATGTTCAACACATTCCTGGGGGCGATACTTATTATTTAATACCTGATGCAAAGGTTGAGAAGACATATCTGTAATTTTAAAAGGACTGGATCCTTTCCAGGTGTCCATTTTACTAACATAGCAATGTATGTGGGGAAACTGTGTGTTACAGAAAAAGCACAATTCTGAGAAACAAAGTTTCAAGTAATTATTAGCCAGATTTAGTAATTTTCTTTTCTTTTTTCTAAGTTAAAACATGAGACATCGCTTTTCTCTTCACTCACTATGAATATCTCCGCTCCCTGTACCTCCCAATAAAACATCATGTGTGAATTTACCTCCTTTTTCAGATCATTAATAAAGTTTACTGAGTTAGATTCCAAACAGGCTTTTAGAGTATATGATAATTGTAATACTTTATGTTATGGTGCATCTTCAAAGCTGGATTTAATGAGTCACAGAGCCTACCTGTAAAATTGTGTCTGGAATGAGTTGAAAGGGGAATCATATTTTTTTAAAACAAAAATATTTTTTTTTCAGAAGCTCTGAGTAAAAAAAAGGCAATATTTCTTAATCTAGCTATCTCCCAGCTTTGCTTTTTTGCATTAATTTTTTATTTAAAAGTTTTTCATTGCACTTGGCATGCAAACCTTGTAATAAAGTGCTTCTAGGATCAAAGGAAGCTATTTTTATAGTATTACCTCATTTTCTTTTATTAAAATAGAGAAGAGCTTTAAGTTATACACATACTTGGTCAAAATGATAGGAATCCTAACCATACTTTCAGTATTTTTCCTAAGGCACAAAGGATGGTCTAAGCTTTGGGTGACAGTCATTTAGGGCGGCATGGGACCTCATCTGGAACAAAACAATGCCATTCTTTTGTGCAGTGTCAGAAACTCTCCATGGCATTTTCAGAAATCCCATCTCTTAGGCAATAGGAATATTTTCATATGATGTAATTCCAAAATAAGGGCCTTGCCTTTCATTTTATTCATTGCAGTGGAGTTTAGGGTGCTCAGGAAATGAAGGCCAGGGCCCTAGGTAATAGTCTATTCAGGTCAGGAAGGCTAATTAATATGCAGACACTAGCTATGTTTCCAGTGTTGTGTTAGAAGACTTGGTTTATTTGGTCAATGACAAGTGCAATCTGATAGAAAAGATTCAGCCTTCAGAATGGCAATATTTACTTGCACATACTCATGTTAGAGGGTGAGGAGTGTGTCCTGTGCACATTTTAGGGTAATGCAAATTTTTTACAAGAGCTACAGCTGAAAGAGAAAGAATCCATATTATGCACTGGTCTAAACAAAGATGAAGAGAGAGATTTGAAATTTATTCCATCATTCCTTTACAGATTTCCCATTAGACTTTGAATAAGGCATGTAACCCTTACAAGCCATGCTCTTCTGTGTAAGGTGCGTCACAGTAACCCCTATTTCAGATATGTGTGTGTTTAAAAGGTACCAGGGAATTCAGTGAGAAAGAACTATAGCAATGTATAACTTAGAGACTTCCTCTCTGTTATTCCTTTTGGAAACAAAGAAACAAAGGTCACACAAGCCTTATTGGGCTCAGAAGACAATTCCAGGTGCCGTGTACCATGACATATCAATCTTAGATAATATAATAAGATACTGGCAGGGGTCTTCATGATTAATATAGTTCTTGATCATGAAAGTTGTCTCAGTGGCTACAAGGTCATTCAGGCAGTCACAGACTGTATTTGCCAACTACTCATGTGGTTTACACGCAAGCGTGCACCCACGTGCCACCGCAGGCCAGGGCCGGAAGCACACGTGAGTGGAAACACTCCAGCCTGAGTATTGCAGCGAGCACGTCATCTCAGATTAGGCTCATGCTCTCTTTGTGCATTTGGGTTGGGCACAAACAAGTTTAATACATTGGAGCCCAATTCGTCAGGAGACCTCCCAAGCTTGGCTCTTCCTGAGCACGGTGAATGATTTGAACCTTAGTTATAGCTAGGCTAGTAGTCAGCGATTTCAGTGCGGAACACGTGGGTCATGGGTCTGGCATCGTTAAGTCTGATCTCTGGTCTGTGCTTCTGTTAACGTCACAGAGCTCATGATTGCTGAGAACAATAGCAGTTATGTACCCCACTATTTAAGTGAAAAATAGGTGCAGATCTGGCCCAAAGTTTTTCTGGCAGATATTGCAAAATTACAAAAGGAACCTGGAAAACGCTTCTGATACACGAATGGAAAATCCACCTTACTCGTAGAGTTAAATCTACCAAAATTGCAGGGTAATACCAGAAGATGTATCAGTGTCTGTAACAATCTATTTCTGGAAGCCACATCGCTGCAAACCATTTGTATGTTAGACTCATAAAGCTGCTTGTGAATTTAAAAGATGTTATTCTCATTAATGATATATAAGTAACGTGAGTCAAGACATCGCTTGTCACTTTAGTAGAAGTGAAGTCAGTGGCTGGTCTGAGAGATGGTGTCTTCAGAGTGTATACAAGAAGATACTTAGTGAAATACAAAAAATACCAGTCAGTTCTGACCAGTTCAGACACTATTGTCTTACAGATAGCCTTACATTTTTAAAATAAAACCAAAGCCTAATAGCTAAAGGTACCAAACATTTTACTTTGTCTTATCATTCACTGGTTCTAAAATGCAGCAACAGAGAAACAACCTGGGATAACACAGCCAACAGGCTGACCGAGGGCTTCCAAACATCAGTTGAAACACTTCTATTGACCTCACTAGTGCTTGAATTGGTCCCCAAATTATTTTCATTTTTGCAGTTTAAAACCTCAAGCTGATTCCCGTACCACATGTTTCACCAGGAGCAAAAAATTGTAGTGTCTGTGGATATGAAAATTAGTATTTTCTTAGAAAACTAATAAATAGTACATACATGTTGTGTCATTCATTTAAAATTCTTATAGGATTAAACATTCATGCTTCCTCTAATTTGTATACTGTTTGCTTTTTTTCATCTAGAGGTAATAACAGGGCAATAAATATATCTCAATTCAGTGCATGTATAAAACAGATTGTTATAAAAATGTCTTTAATTTAGGTTTATTTACACAATTTTACCATGTAGAAGTCATTTATAGTTACATACATTTTAGAATTAGGACTACTGTATCCTGCTAAGGCAAAGCATTTCTTTTTTTTTCTATTGTTTGAGCAGACTTTTTTTTTCTGCCCTTCTTTAACATTTCAGAATATAAGTTGATTAGGAATGTTCTGAATTGATGGAGACTTTCTGTTTTGCTCTTAAAATTTAGCTCTTAAAGTACATTTTCCTTTACAAGCTTTTGATATATTTGTGGCTGCGTTTCTGTTACTCAATACAAATAATGTCTGGTCACTGGATAGACATATATTTATTTACAATAAAAACTGACGTATTAATTATTTCATTCAGTAGACAAGTATCATCATAAAGGCTGGGCTTATACAACATAGCAGGCATCACAGCAAAAATCATAAATACTGTAGTTCTGTTTAGCTTGACAATGGCAGGTAATAGACTATCATTTCTGTTCCCTTAGCTACTGTATCCTTTTCTATCCATCATTCTTTATTGTTATTATCACACTTATTTCAGCATTCTTATATCAGCAGCATTTAGTGACATTGTGAAAACATAGTTCAGAAAGGCTGAACTTTTAATTGTGACGAGAAATAAGTTAGCTTAATTATTCTATGTAAGTAGAAAAGATGTGGTTTGTTCTTCTTCCTAAGTCCTTCCTTCCTAATCGCAATTCAACACCCTTTTTAAGCATTGCTATGTATGAACTTCATGCTGCTAGACAAATAAATTCTTTGGAAAAATGCACATTTTTATTTGGAAATAATGCCTTCTCTTTGTTAGATTTGCAGCAATCCTATTTTGCCTCTACTGTTTTTAAGTCGAAAATGAAAAATTATATAGAAGATGTTTGTGCATCATATTGTGCTGAATGGTATGTAGGTCAGCATGCTGCACCATAGCAGATAAGGCACAGTGAACAAGTGTTCTATGTACTTACAAGCAAATATCAGTCATAATAGAAGTAGACAGATCTACAAGAGCGTTTTGGCTTAGGAAATGTTTCTTGTCATTAGCATTTAAAAAAAGCTATGAGATTCAGGCCTATCAGCACCGATTCACAGCAAAGCCTGGCTTGCACAGGTTGTTATCTGTTCAGTACAGAGGTGCAGCTGGTTAGCAAATGGATTTGCAGTTTTTTTTTTTTTTTTAGCAGGGATGAGTAAAAAGGCAAAGAATCAGGTACTTACAACCCATTCAGAATGTAACAATTTTGTTTGTGTTATAAACCAAACCTTCTGTTTTTTGCAAACTGCATTATTTTTAGAAACAGAACCAAGAAAAAACGGCTGATTTAAAAAAAAATCTTTATTCATATTCCAGTTTCCCTAAGGGCTCCAATATCCATGAAGTAATACCAGCAAAGGGAGCAATGAAGACTGCAGACTTCCATGATTCAGTTTACGATGCTGCTTTATTGTGTTAGCAGTCAAGTCAAAAGGCAATATCTAATATTTTTAATTTTTTATTTCTTCCTCTATGTGTTCTCAGAAATGTGAAGGGGAAAATATATGACTGATTCCCTAATGCTATGGCTGAAGGTTAGGGTAATTTTTATTTCATGTGGAAGTGGAATCATTCCTCATGGAGATAATAATCAGGGCTGATACTGAAAGTAGCTCAGTCGTACCTGAACTGTAGGGTGCTGTTCTGTACAGCTATTTCCAAGGTGGTAGGGATGGGTTTCCTTTTTAAGGAAAGATGCTGTGCATGAGCTAATGGGACTGATTATCAGGTAGGTGAATGCTCTTCTTCCTGTATGGCAGAGGAAAAGGCTATAAAGTGAATGGAAATGGTCCTCTGAGAAAGCTTCCCTGGCCGAGGTGGGGCTGGTGAAAGGGCTGTGTGGGTATGCGTCCTCTTGCCAGCCCTGCGTGTAGAGGGAGTGACCAGCGCATGGTGCCCCAGTGAGGACCATAGCTTCTGCTTGAGCTTCCACACGAGCTTGAAAGGACCGTGGGATGATTGCTGACCTGCCTCTGGCGCTTGTTAGCTGCAAACCAGCTCCATAGTGCACGAACTTAAGGAAAATGGCTGTACTTTTAGAAAAAATGCATGGTTACAGCCAGCATCTTTTCATCATGGATCTGAACTTATGCTGCTGGATTTACTTGGAAACAGTCTTTCTGTCAATGTGCATGTGAGCTCTATCAGACGCCTGCAGCTGAAACACGACAGCTTGCCACACGGAGCCTGTCAGCAAAGGCGGCAGCAAACCAACCAACCAACCAATCAACCAACCAACCAACCAACCAACCAACCAACCAAGAGAAGTGACAACACAAGAGCTCAAACATCCCAAACAGTAAACACAAATCAGGCAAGCAAGTCACTGGGCCTCCTCAACATGTTTTTATCAAGTGATCAGATGGCTCCAAATTTTAGAGCGTTGTTAAAAGTATTTCTCCTATGCATGAACCAAACATTAACATTTTGCAAATTCCAGTCTTGGACGGTGTCCAAACAGGAAGGTACTAGAAACATGTACATTAAGGAGAATGTTGCCGAGTCCCTGCAAGCAGAGAACCAAAGCTTAGAATGAAAGGAATAAATACTAGTGAACTAGTTTGAATGAAAGGATTTGATTGAATATGTAAGGACTATACAAGTGCTGAAACTGTGAGGTGAAATATACAGTAAATATTTATATTGCTGACTTGGAAAAGGGAAGAAAAATATATTTATGGCTGGACAAGTGAGAACAGAAAGAAATCATAAGTAAAGTGTCATGGAAAGTAGTGCAGCTAAATATTTAGGCTTTGATTTTGCACAGAGAAGTGCTAAAACTAGGCAAAAAAAGGCATCAGGTGAATATAATTCAGAATGGAGTACATTGTTGTAGTTCTGCTTTTTAGGATACTTCTGCCTTATTCAATGTATTTTAGATGTGAATCCAGTGGGTCACTAAGTGTGAATTTCCTGACAGTATTTTCAGGTAAGAGTGGAAACAAGAGAAGAGCCTCTCCAAATTAAGTTACTTATAGTGTCTACTAGTCTTCTGTAAAATTAGCTCAAATTTGCCAAGTCAAAATTATTCTCTGCATTTCCTGGTCTAAATTCAGCTCACTGAATTTAATGGGCATTCTGTGGGTGTAACAGAGAGCAACGTTTGGCTCAGGAGCTACAAAGAGAAACATCTCCAACACGATTTTCATAGCTTAGTATCTTACGTTGAGCATCTTACCGTTGATAAGGTCTCAGCTAGTGCATACTTTGCCATTGACTGGTGTGGCAAAGAATGTATAAAAAGATAAGAGACATTTATATGCTATAGCATTGATAAGGTTCTAACACTTGTTCATGGAAGATGAGCAACATCCCCTGGTTCTTACATGTGTTCAGTTACAATACGTGATCTGGTGGACAGAAGGAGGTGAGAGAATTCTATGCAGATTTTTTTGAGATGAGTATCCTATAGTATGACCATTGTTAATGCATAACGATATCAGAATCTCTGGGCCGTGACTTTAAAATTTACTTTGCTATTGGTTTAATGTAAATTTTTCAATAAAGTATTCATATGTCTATAGATTTTGTAAAGTATTAATTTAATGCTCGCCTTAACAAAGTTTATCTACTGTCAGAAAGTAAATTCCTTTACCCTGAAAAAGCCAAAGTAGGAAGCTATGGTTTTCCCAGACGGGCTGAAGTTCATGTATCAAAAATAAGAGCAGCAAAGATACTGAACCAGCTCAATAGAGATGTGAAGATGTAGTGCAGATGACCTGGACATAAATGTGAACTTCAGAGACTTTCAAAATGGATCGTTCTCCATTAATATAGCATGTCCTTTTCATTTGCCACAACCTTTTCCTTTGCCACCACCCATCTAAGCAAGTGAGAGTATTTAAGAGCCTGGGAGGCAGGCTGGACTTTGCATACAGAAACCCAGGGTCGCGCACACACACACAGGGAATCTTGCTTCAATAGCAACGTATTTATATCAATTCAGCAAATTATGAAATGTAATTCTGCACTAAAGCACAATTTCAAGGGATGTAATAAGAAATGTAACCCACTTCACGGCAAATTTATGGATCTAATAATATCTCTTTTATAGTAATGGAGATATATTTGATTGTGCATACAAATTTATGAATAGTATAACATTTCAATGAAAAATCAAGGATGACGTCCTAGAAATCAGCGGGAAAATTCCCATTCACTACAATGGGGTGGATTTTACCTAGTGAAACTGCCATTTAAGCCAAAATGATTATCTGTACTTAATATGCCAAATTCAGTGTAGTTCTTTGTCTGTCTCACCATAGGTTTGACATTTTCAGATTATTGTGGAAAAACGTGTCTGAGGCACACTAGAAGATAGTTTAGCTGTAAGATCTTGCATTAATCACAAAGTTCATGGGTATAACATCTATTACATGTTATTACATCTATTACATCTAGTAAGAGACATGACCAAAAATCATTGCTAAGCCCAGAGCGTGAATTAAGGAAATATCACTTTGCTCACACTGTGAAACTGGTCCCACCCCAGGGAAATAGATGGGAACAACAGCTAAAGACTCAGGGTGCACTTGCCAAGCACTGACCATGTAGGCAGCATTGCATGAAGCGTGGGCAGCAGCAGCACCTGGCCCCGGCAGCCGTGTGTGTTTAGCCCTTGAGTCTGCCCGCTCTTGAAGGCTTCCTGGCAGGTGCCGCTCAATCAATGGCAAAATGAGGGATTGTCACCTGCAAGGGACAAATATTCTCAAGATGCGTTCCTTGCTTTGACAAGCTGCTATCAGCAAAGAAGAGCTGCAGGTCTACTGGGGTGGAGTGAAGTGGGTGTGGAAGTAACGCAGGTAGAGGCAGCCTCCCTGGGGAAAATAGAGGGCTGAATAGTTCACCACATCTCTGCCTCTTAGGACCTACTACCTCAGTCCCACTGCAGTCAAACTTAAGTTAGCCAGCCCAGTTCAAGTCCAAAATATTCTCTGTATCCCAAGGAGTGCAAGGCTGTGTGTTAGCTAAAAAGCAGCCGCCCTAGCTGCTGAGATAAGTGCTTTTGTTATCATCAGGGGTAAGTTTGTTAAATTGCGATGTAATGAAGAGACATTGAGGAACATGATCTTGGTATTGGGCATGAGGAAGTTTTAGATATTCAAAGCTGTTCTGTGTGTCAAAAATGATATAAAGTGTTTCCTTCTGACCTGCCCCACTTTTCCCACTTATGCACGTAATGAATGAGAAAACATTGTGGGCCATGTTTGCAGCAGCATTGTAGCTGGCTATTTGTGTTTGGAAAACAGGGGTCAGAACATCAGCTGTTGTAAAATGGCGTTGCGCCACTGTGATAAACTGAGTTATAGCAATTTACACCAGCTGAGGACTTGGACCTAGATTTTTAGGAACATTTGATTAAACAATATCAGAGCAAAACTCTTAGCCAGTTCCACATTCTACCTGCAGTGGTGACCTGTACCTGATGTATCAGAGGGAGAAAAGTAAAATAAACCGACAAAAGCGGGAGACAATTAGTGTGATGAATCTCATGCAATTGTTTTCCAAAGCTGGACAAGTCAAGCCCATACATGCAAATAGAAATCCACTGATTTTTTCATTTCCAAAGCAGATCAGCAGAACTTGATCTTGCTTGTACCAGCACTCCTGATATCTTTGATATGAGTGACAGCAGGATCAGGGCTTTACTCATCACAGAGCTAAATTCAGCCTTACAGCAAGTGGAAGAAGAAGTGAGAGTTGATATGGAAATACATCTAATAATCTCATTTTAGGTTTTACATTAATTCACTGTAGCTGCTCTTGAGTATGGCACTAAAAACTGGTAAATCAAATTCTTCCACTAAGGGCTGATGGGGGGCACCTGCTTTTTCCTGTATTATATAAAAAGCACGGAAAGAAAAATAAATAACAAAACAAGAACAGCTATAAAAAGGTGGGCAATGAAAAATGACTATGTTCAGGGATAGAAAACAAATGCCAACCGGCTCATATCTTGTACGGATAAAGAATGTTATACATATTGTCAGTAAGCCAGCATATACAGCACATTATTCTTTTAAACATTATGGGTCAAATTTATAAAATCCTTCACACTTTCTTTTTGCTCAGAATATATTGTGACTTATCTAGAGTCAGTCAGAGGTAGGATTTTCAGGATATGTCCAAGTTTGAATAATTGTATTTCCATTCAAAGCTGAGATTCATATTCTTAACTCTTCTTCTCCGAGAGGTGTTAGTGGAGTTTACAGCATTGGCACAATGGGAAAAGAGGCCAATTTTGAGCAATTTAAAACACTAAAAACATGACATGCAATTGCTTGATGGTTACGTTATAGTTATTTGCACTTGTAAAACTGCAGGTACAATTAATGAAACATGGCTAGGATATCCCCAGAAAATTAGATGTATTGCCGTGATTTGATAGAGTGCTTCAATATATGTCTGAAAACAAGGAGGAGGTGAGGGAATGGGCTAAGAGGAGAGGAAGAGAAGAGCTTGAAGGTGGCAAAGAGAAAATGTGTGTAAGCAGATTAATGAATGTCTGGGGAAGGAGGTAGTGTAGATACCCTTAGTAGGTGTGATTTATAGGTGAAGATGTATCTTCTAGAAGCTCCCAGGAGAAAGGCTGATTCCTATCTTGGTAACATGACTTGAAAAAAGAAGGGTTTCAGCCCTTTGTTACCTTGCCTTCCTTGGCAATTTATTCTACCTAACATTTTAGTCACACCAAAAAAATCCTCATCACAACCCCTGGATGCAGTCTTTCTGTTTCACCATTAGATTCCACCCCAGTAACACCAAAGCAACATAGCAGTATTTGGAGTACCTTTTTTTGTCACCGTAAGGTCTTACAATAATCACTTTTGGTCCATAATCAGCATCTAGAGATGTCCCCGTAACTGAGTGGGGCTCCTCTCTCAAAAGCCGTTCCAGAAACGAAAAGCAGCCTTCACTGGATAATTGGCTCAGCCAGCCCTTTTGCAGGCTTCTTGCTCATCCCGGTTCCTTTTGGCTGTTTGCTCACATACAAACAATAGAATGTGCTGTCCTGATGTGAGACAAAGGCTTCCCAAAGTAATGCACTTATTCAGGCATTTTCAGGAAATAACAACGTCTGAATTAAACAACACTGCTGGATTGCAAATGCGGGAAAGCACATATACATGTGTACAAATACACACTTTTAGAAATGTTCATTTGGCAAATTAATAACCTAAAGATTCCCAAAACAAAATAAACATGCAAGTAGTGATTTATATAAAAAACATTTCCTTCTGATTAAAGTGTCAATTCGGTGTAAACAGGGCAGAACAGCGCTTTTAAAGAGAAGAAGGTGAACCCCTTACTTACAGTGCCGTGCTGCTCCTCAGCATGCAGTGAGACAGGGGTTCATGCAGCTACTTTTTGGAGTAATTGCTCACGTTGTAAAACAGAGGCTTACAAGCTGGGGCTTTGTAATTTGGTTATGAAATTAACTGATTTGTGCACATATTCCTGTAGATTCAAATATTTTATCAGTATGGAGTACAAGGCGTGAAGGCTATTCCTTTGCCACAGCTGTCTAAAGTGTATACTTGAGGCAAACAAAATGAAGTAAAAAAAGAAATTTACATGCAAAAAAATTCTAAAAAAGGAAGGGAAACTGTCCTTGATGTTAGAGCTTGTCTTGCTTTATGCAGGAATTCTGTTGTTACTTTTGAAAATGTAAAAGCGGTTCCAAAGCACGTTGGCACGTGCATGAAACTGCAATACTCACTTGGCACTGCTTGTTCCGAATGCTGGCAGTGTGGCACATAGACCTCTTTAGCCTCTTCCTCTGTTGTTTTCTGCACAAGAGCCAACCATTGTGGCTACTCATGAGGCAAGGCTGGCAGCTGAAGAACCCAGATGCCAAGCTCTGGATTGTATGTCTGTTCGGTTTGTGGCTGGTCTCTTCCCTGGCATCTGCCCTGGCATTGCAGCAGGCTGTGTAACCGTCTGTGGAGTTGGGTTCAGGATTAGTCTTCTGCTGGATAGCATGCTCTTCTGGTCACTGTTTGCCTTTCGAATTACCCTTGATTATGAGGAATGTGTTTCTTTCATGTACACTCCACCCAAGACGTGTGTGCTTGTGTAGTGCTGTCTGACGGCTGAAAAGGGGTGCTCCCCTTCATCAGCACAGAATGTTTTCTGCTTTAGATCAGAGTGCAGTTAATTTGAACCACATAAACCCAACCCTCTCCTCTCAGCCAGGAAAATTTTCAAGTTGAATGTGATAACACACTTGTATGTCTTTTATGAGGATGAGCCCCCCAGGCCCCAGTGAAGGCCTGAAGACTGCCATCTCTGGTTTGCATTAGCCCACATGCCTGCAAGGTCCTGTTTGGGCTCTGGCTGATTTTTAATCCACTGTAAGCGTCACAGCTGAGCAATATGAGGTGGTTGTTTCTCCTTTGGGGTATTTAGTTTTGACATCCAGAAAATTTAGCAGGTGATTTAAGCAGGGAAACTTCCAGGACAATAGAAACCCTGCTAGTGTGCGCCTGAAGGGGTAAACTGTCTTTTCTTGTAGTTTGTTAATGTAAAGTTGTTATATCTCTTGACAACAATCCTTAATTTTTAATATATATTCTCCTGCCTTTCTTCTCTTGGACTTAAAGAATACCAGCTGACCAGAACCTACCTGCCTCTGGATCAAATTTCTTTGTCACTGCATCTGCCTACTACTGGGGGGAGCAAGGGGAAGTTTCCTATATTGTGATCAGGCTCTCGCCACACTGACACAACACTCATCTGAAGCCTGATTTTCAAAGGGCATTTCTTTCCTCTAGAGTCTACCTTATCTATGGATTGGTATAGCTCCAGGTCCCTGCATGCATGTGCGTATGTTGAGAAAGGCAGGAAAAGCTGGCTAAAAGACCTTCATGTGAAACCTCTTTTGAAGCTTTCTAGTGTTATGAAGTTGTGTTTATAGATGTTATGTCAGAATTTTTCTAAAAGAAAGTTTTTGGAGTGAGAAAATAGAGAAATGGATTGTTTAGCAGTCCATTTGCTGGTATGCAAATCTGTAACAGGTACAAGAAGGATGTGCCTAATACAACAGTTGTGGACGCTAGGCCAGTCTGAGGGTAATGGACAACAGGAGGGCTCATATACTTTTTGTAAATAGTATCTCTTATTGAGACTTCTGGGAAAAGAATTCTGGGCTAGAGGAACGATTGGCTTGGCCCAGCAAGGCATTTCTTATCTTCTCATGCCACTGAACACCAGCATGGCTATAACGGTAGCTAGGAATGGAGATGATGCTGTACTGCCTGAGTTTCTTCTTTTCCCTCTCGTACTAGTTCATACTTCAAGGGTCTTGTACCCCCTCATATTTCAGACAGCTAGAAGTGCAGAAGTGCAGGAGGGATGCAACACAGTGCAGCTGTGTGACTGATGCCCCACGGGCGCAACCGGTAGCACGCGCTGACCGCATTGGGAGAGATTGTCACACCATCAAAGCCTGCCACAAGCGTTGTGTCAGCTACCCGGTCAGTTCCATCACATCCAGAGCTACTACGTATTCAGTCCATCTCCAGTTTTTCCACTACAAGTTACTTTCAAAAACATTTCTGTTTGGAGCTGGAACACTCTGAGAAAGGCCAGTGTCCATGTTATTCTTTCTGTCCAGAGGCAAAGGAAAAGTGGCTTTTCGACAATTCATCAAATTCCATTTGGACCAGAGAACTTTACTGTGGTATTGTGCCAAGCTACAATGCCAGCTTTCAGTAAGATGTCAGAAGATAATTTAAACAGAAATTGCATACTCAGAATACTATTGAACAATGCTTTTCCCGATCTTTTAAGAGTTAAGATCTTCTATAAACCTCAGAAATATAACAGCATGTCTCATGAGTCATTCCCAGTGAACAAGAACCCTATTAATTTATTTTCTAGTTAGTACCAATTTTAATATTATTAAAACCAGTTCTCTTTGTTTATAGAATACATTTTTGCTGTCATGAGGAAACAGAAAAATTTCAGCCTCGCAAAATTATCAACTTATTTTAATAAGCTTCATCAGAAGAACCTATTGGTAATTTCTAATGTCTAATTTGCTTTCAGTTGGAATATGAAGTAACTCATAAAATTCTGGAAAAAAAGTTAATTTTGTAGATCTGGTTTGGATTCTACTTTTACATTTGACAGCAAGTACAAATTCTGGCAGCAGTATGCATAGGTGAGCAGAAGCTTTTCCCACTTTGAAACTCACACTGCATAAAACCCTAACTAGTCATAAACCTCTTGTGTAGCCTGGACTCCTAAGGTTTTTCATTCAAAGCTTCTAACCTAGTGATGGCCTTTAAATCTGTTCTTAAGGTGATTCATGTCTGTAGTCTGCACAAATGACCGGAATCGGAGAACCTATGCAGTTGTCCTGGCTGCACTGGTCGTGGGGCGACGATGTTCATGTTAAAGAAAGTTGTGACCGGTTGGCTAGAAGTGCCCTCCTGCCTTGAAAAATAGGGTGATGCTGCAGCATGGTTTCAAGAGATGACTTTCATTTTACCCACGACCTGCACCACACTTATTTTATAGCCCTTTCATACTCTGATATAAATCACCAGAGGCAGATGCTCATAACATTTTACATCAATAAATCCCTTCTCAAAGACTGAAAAGATATATTAGTCATCAAGATTTGAAAATCCAACCTAGGGAACAAAATATGCAAACATTATAATTATTTGAAACTATATTTGGTCAACAAATGACAGATGTATGTTAGTGTTACATTTACCTGTCTTCTTTAATCACATTATTTTATAAAACACATAATTTCAGTCTCTCATCCCTGAAGGATTTAATCAATAGTGGTTGGACCATGTTGATAGTATGTAGTCAATTTTTTTGGTACAAACCCCTTTAAGAATAAGTTGGCAGAAAAAAATAATATTTAAAACCTCATTAAAAGGAGCAGCTAAGGTTTGGCACAAACAAATCTCAGTGTGGGAATTAATTCTTTTTCACCAAATTAAAAAATATCGGTTTGTTTGTTTTAAAATGATATCAGTGCAGCAAAAAACTCCATACCCCATCCCCCAAAATATAGCTGATCTGCTGTTTTTGATGTGGTTTTTTTTGCTTGTAGAACTCCTATACAGCTTCTATTTAAGATGAAATTTGGCAAGTGATTAGACCATAATATGTCTAAATGCTTTGTGTATTTTGGAAAAAAAAAAAAAAAGAGCTGAGATAATAAAGCTCCAAAAGTTGCTGCTGTGTATGTACTGCAAGTGCTTTCCAAAGAAGTTTCATAAGATTTTTAATTAGGTGGCTAAGACTATACATGGTAGACTGGAACTGTTTGGTCTGTGGGGTAAATAATGTGCATTTTAAAAACATTTATAAATACATATTCCCCCACTTGACAGTGCTATTCCAGTCCACTGAGTAAATAATGCATATTTTTTAAAATTCATAAATACATATAATATGTAAAAAAGCTGCCCTGATACCGTATGTGTGGGACCTAGAAACTTGGATGATGCTGAAACAGGCACAGTCCCCAAGGATGATGATACATTCTCTATAACCTCCCATGAAAGTTTTCTTTCAAAATAAAGAAAGCAAGGAAATTCTATAAACCAAATTACACTCAAAGAAGATGAAGGCAGTGACGCGAACCTCCAGGACTCTGCAGAGGCAAAGTAAAGTTTGCCTTTGTCCTCAGAGCATGCTGCTGAGGTTTTTAGTCCATTCCTTTCTTCTTGCTACCTTAAGAACAACATGATTTAAGAAAAGAAGGTCAGCATTCATGTTTCATTTCTTGAGCCCTATGAGTCTGAATACACATGGATTATTCAGATAGAAATGTTTTATTTCTATCCATTATTTTTCTGTATTTTTTAAAATTTATTTCTTATTAAAAGGAAGATGGGAGTAATCTCGAGCAGCCAGAAACCCCTGGCTTGATGTAGGAAATGCAGAACTGTGTGTCTCTAAGTAAGAAGTATAGATGAGTAGGTCAGGGCTTTCACTTTTGTAGTCCTTTATACAACAAAATGCTGAAGCACACACTTAACTTTAAGTGTGTGCTTATACTCACCCATATTCAGCAAAAAACTTAAGCACATCCTCCAATCTACTTTAACTAGAGTATATGTTTATATCTTTTTCTGAGTCAGTGCCTAAAGTTACACCCATAAAGGAGCCCTGACTGAATCTCTATCAGCAACATTAAACGTTATTAAGGTATGTAGACCTGCTGGGAGTTGTGCTATGTGGTGGTCAACAAATCTGCTCCCTCCTCCTTTGCACGTTTATTCACAGGTATGCAATAAGGTGTGCCCACTGGGAGCAAATTCTGCCCAACCTGAATGGCAGCACTTCATGTCATCCTGAATTTTATATGGTGCAGAGGAAAATGAGGCCCCAAAGAGAGATGGATAGCAAAATTGTCTATAAAATTATAGGGAGCGAATCTGAGAGGAAATGTTATGAATTTTAACACTGGTTTTGGGTTTTTTCCCCCTTCTATACAGAGATCACCTTTATGTGATCTGGTTCCTTAGTGAAATTATTTCTGTGTGTATCTTTACATTATTTTCTTAGCTTCTAACTACTATATTTCTGCGCAGTTTTGTATCTGCTAGCCCCAGCATTTACAGCCTACGAAAACCTCATAAATCTACTTCATTTTTCTAATAAGACATGAAAGTCCTTAATTGGCCTTAATGAAATGCACTTAAAGGGCAATAAACGTGTTTAAGCCCCTCTTTCAGGGTGAGCTACAGTACTCTCACTCTGCTCTGTTTTAGCCTTTGTGGTAATTAATCACTTATTCATATGTGGCACATCAGTAACAAGATCAAGCAACTACTGCACAATTGCATGATAATAAGCTGCTCATATATGTGTCAAGATTTAGCAATCCTTTTTAAAGCCTAATTTAAACTCATTTTACAACTAAACAGGCTGCTTCTCTGAAGTATTTCTACCCAGTATCTTCTTTACATATTTCTGCTGAAATGCCATCTTTTTATTTTGTTTATAGAGCTCCATTTGCCTTAAATCTACTCATGGCACCATAGTGAATTACAGCAATGTTAGAGCCTTACCATTGTATTTTTGCAAAGGCTTTATCTTTGATACAAGACCACAGTCACTCTCACACAGTAGAAAAGGCCACAGAATTAGCATCCATTAGGATAACTTTTAAAATAAGTAATGAATTACAGTGAAGGTTTATTTTCCAGGCTGCTGAGGCTATGTCCCCTGTGAATTTCATGCTGCTTGCCTCCATCAGTGGGCAAGAGAACAATCGGGGTGGGAGCACCCGAAGTTATTTCTTTTCTAGGAGTCAGGCCTTTGATTCCTGGCAACGAACCTGCTCCTAAAATCTGAACCCTGATCTGTATTTGCTGTAGTTTCCAGAATTTCATTCTCCAGACAGAGAGCAGTGTATATATAAGAATCTGAGTTCAAGTAATGTTAACAAAAGCTGATGTCTTCTAACAATCCTGTGGCCTGAGATGAAAACCAGCAGTGTCCAAAATGTCTGTGAGAAAGATACTTGCCTTTACCAGCCAGGTGTTGTACCCTATGGCGACCTATTCATATAAAGTGACCTGAGCATTTATGTTTGGTTTACAAACTAACAAGGGGGCAGGTCAGTGCTTACTACTTACAAAAGACCACCAGTGAAAAATGGGAAAAGTATGGGCATGTCGTATCCACTCCATGGATTATCTCAGGTGGAACGGTTGTTAAAAACTTTACTTTTAGTTTTGGTTTTGGAGGTCCGGAGCCTATTTTGTATGAACTTATTTTGCAACAGCAGTCAATAAAGCCTGCAAAATCATATTCAGATTTCTAATGGGTATTTTATGTCGTAGGCATTCCCAGTTGTTCAAAAGTGTCCATTGTCATATTTGGTTTACAAGAAGTGGTTTATGTTTCTTATTATGAGTGCAGGCACTTATAGAGACCAGTGCACGGGCGCTTTAAACTCACTTCTTAATCCAGCTCCGCACAGTAACCTGGATATGGCAAAAACATAGATAGTCATCTGTGCGCGCGCCTGTGGGAATGTGTGTGTTGGCTGTGGTAAGGTTGTCAGTAAATCTAGAGACATGCCCTATATTCCGGCAGCTCAAGATCAGCACCCATGTATATTTTCTATTTTGGACTCAGTGTAGGGAGACAGGGGAAGGAAGAATACAAGCCCTTTTCCTAGTCATGCTCCCCATGCAAAGAAAATGGATCCATACCATCTTCTGTATTTAGGAGCTTGTGGGAGATGCTCCGGTCGAGGAAACTGTTTCCAAAGGGAATGGTACCGTACTTTGAGGAGAGACTGTCACAAGCCAAGTGGAACAGATCTTTTTGTTACAAAAGCAGCTTATGTTACATATTGCTGATCACTTAAAACTCAAGCAGAACACTGCCGGTTTTTGTCAGTCTCGAAATACCCTCATACCTAGAGTTAAGCAATTTGAAGAAACAGCCAGAGTGGAAGAATGGAACAATTAAAACCCCATTAAAGTTTAAACTCTTTTCAAAAGTGGAGGATAACTAGGGAAGGTTTAAACAGTTCTTCAATCTGTAGCTGTGAGCAATTGGGACCAGCAGGAAAGAAGGCAGTCGGGAGACAGTCTTTTATTCCAACAGTCGCTCATTCTGCAGTAGTTGATATTGTCAGTACATTGCTAGCTCAGGCAGAGGAAGCTAAGCTATGAAATAGTACCGCAGAAATATGAGGATTTCTGTACTGCAATTAAAAATGTAGCAGAAAAGCATTTGTTTAACAGAGAATATGAAAAAGAAGGTGGAAACGGTGAAGAGTTTCAGACTTGACTGAGTCTGAAGACTCCATTTAAATTCTCAAGGCACTCAGTCTTTCTGATAAGAAAGCAGATTGTGGCTGCAATATGGGACAAGACTCTTTGAGAAATATTATGGGAAATCCCAAAATTAACCCTTGACAAAGCTATTCAGACTTGTCAAGCACGGGAAGCCACCCAGTCCTAATAGATTAGGAGAAGCTTATGGAAGGTGACTGGTGCTGTGAGGTGCTGGATGTGGCGCAGAATGTAAAATGCTACCTAAGAAAGCAATGGGGATGGGGACAGGGAGGAGAAAGCTGCTAGAAATATCCTCAGTACCCACTTTAAGGAATAATTCTCAGCAATAGATGTGGGGTTTTCTTTTAAACAATCAAGAAGATGATTCCTAAGGTGTTTCAGAAATATGTACTAGAAAGAATACACGAATGTCATTTAGAGATTGGAAGAATCTCAGAGGATGACTAGAGCATTTTACACGGGGCTCGTGTCCTTGCTACAGTATGCCATGGAAGCCAAAAGTATAAATGGGTTTAAAAAGGGATTGTGCTACCAAACAGTCATGAGTTGCAAACTCTGGTTCAAGCAGCCCTTAAACCAGCTTCCAATGGAAGCTAGCAAGGTATAGCAGAGAATCAGTGAGTTCGTGCCATCTCTCATCCTCTTTCTTTTAACATCCACTGCTAGTCACTGTTGGAGACAGGATATTGGGAAAGATGGACCTTTGATATGACCTTGGACTTATACTAAACTGAGAAAGCTATAAAAGTTCTTTCTATGCCAAAAATATAGTCCAAGGCAAAAGGAAAAAAAAAATTACTGGTGGCACAGGGAAAATTGGCATTAATTTCTTTATATTGGCTGGAAAAATCCTTGTTCTCAACTGTTATTTTTATTCTTATTACTTCTCTGGGATATTCTACTAGAGAGAGAAAAGTGACTGCATATCAAATCTATACATTTCAAACACAGTTCATAAATGCCTGATAGTTGACAGAAATTTACACTGCTCAAGCTTTGAAATAAGGCTGTAGATGCATCACTACTGAACCCATTATCCAGCAGATTGGTAGAAAACCACAACTAAAATACTAAAGAGTCTCAATTCATCGAGGCTGCAGTCAATCTCATCTCTATTTAGCACTTTTAAATTACAGAGCAGCACTAACGAATCAAGCATGGGTTATCAACTGCTACCATTTTGTTCAGCTGAAAACAGAAAACCAGGATACCTACATTGTTACAAAGTAACGTCAGAATCCCCAAGGACTTGCAGAAATAAAAAGGGACAGATAAAGCAAAACAGGATTACTTGGAACTTGGGAATATCCACCATGTCATGAAAATGATGCTATGTGTAGCTACAACACAAGAAAAGAGGCAGAACTAGTAGCACTGTCACAAAAAGAAGCCTCAGGGTTGCAGATCTTACATGCTTTTTTAGTTTTTCATCCCTGAGGAATATATAGTAGGGATGAATTGATAGCTAATGGGCTTAGTGCTGTCTGTCAGCAATGCTGCTGATGAAGTTACCTGCACATTACCTACAGGTCTGCAGAACAGCATAGGGCCACTGGTGCAGTCTGGTACATCTATTCTTACATTCTTATATCCTTAAAGAATTGACTTTAGAAATTTCAAGTTCTGCATTATGTTGATTATTCATTGTTGTTATTGTCACATCTAGCAGGGAAAGGAAGATCTGTATTTTTTAAGAGGTTTGAGACAGATGAAATAGTTGATAGATGCTCATGTTATACACTGCCTAACCAGGACTCAGGTGCTGAGCAAACAGTGCAAGAAGGACAAGGAGCCTGGTCCTCTCTGTGGCTGCCTAAAGAGTAGGCAGCATGTGCCGGGTGAGCGGGCTGTACATTTGTGTTTCTGAGTAAGTAAGTGCCTCGCTCATTTTTGGTGATGTGAGCAAGTGCATAAATTCCTGCCATTAGAAACCTGGCACAATACGGTTGTACCAAGTCGCATGGATGCAGACCAAAAACCTCATACAGTTCACCAGGTAGTGGACTGAAATGAATGGAGGGAAAAGCTCTGTGTGGAAAAGTGGGCTTTGGGATGGATTCTTGTAAATGAGGAGATTTCTGCTCGGGATCAGAGGCAGACTTTTAAATGAGGTGACTGATGCTCTACTCTCTAAAGCCGTGCAGAAGTATAAGTTCATTTGCTTTCTGAAGATCCACCACCTATTTAGACTGGCTTGGTAAGGCTGCTGTTATTTATTTGCTAATGTGATCCTCGATCTATCCATCTGTTCCCTCCAAACAAATTTTGAATTTTTTGGTGAGCATCAGCTAAAGGTGGTAAGAGATCGCACCAGCCAGTGTGCACGCTGCTCTCCATCCAGGGGAAAAATGCTGCTACTTCTCTAGGTGCTAAGTAAGGGGAGAGGAAAAGATGATGTTGTGGGGCAGTCTGTTGGAAATGAGAAAATTAGAGGACGTCTTGAGAGGCTCAGGGGTCCTAGAGTTGTTTCCTATGGTGAATGCTTACTTTCTGGTGTTTAGCATAAAAGTGATACCATATAGGTCAGTATCCCGGCTCTGGTTATAGCCAGGAGTGGAAGCATAATGAAGGAAAGTAGAGAACGGAAACTCGGTCTCAGGTTTAGGGACTTTTTGAGAAGAAGATTGCATCTCCATGATGGACTTTTCTTCAATTAATTTTCCAGTTGGTATTTTGAACTCATTTATGTTTTCCTCATTACATTCTACAGTGTAATTAAGCGTGGGAAAGTACGTCCCCTTTTCTGTTTTACAGCCTCTGCTTGATAGAGTCATTCAGTGCCTGCTAGTTCGGATGGTATGAAATATAGCGAACGACCTTTCCCTATTCACCTTTCCTACACTGCTCGTGATTGTCTATTGCTCTTCCTCTCAGTCATTTCTTTTTCCAAGCTGAAAACTCCTACTCTATCTAATCACTCCTCTCATGGCACTCACTCCACACCTCTGATCGGCTTTGTCACTTTCCACAATGCCTTTTCTGAATCTATTGTAACCTTTTCAAGGTGGCTGATTAAAATATTCAATACATGCAGTATTCGAAATTATAGGCAAACCAGGCAGCGGCAGAATAATGTTCCCATTTTCTTCTCTATTTCTTCCCTAATAGTTTCTAATATTTTACTGGCCTTTTTGAGTGTTGCTGAATGTTGAACAGACATTTTTAAAGTATTATTCAAAATGACTCCAAGAAATCTTTCCTAGTGTTAATACTAGTGAAGAGCCTATGTTTCTGTCTGTGTAGTTAAGATAGATATTTTTTTTTCTGCTTGTTCACGACTTTGTGTGGATCAGTGCTTGATTTCACTGCTACCGCACCTTGCAGTCCCTCAGTATTGTAAGATTCGTCTGTAACTCTTCGGTCAGTTTTAGTTCTGAGGATCCTGAGAAACTTTGTGCCATCAGCAAACTTTCTCAGCCTCACCGTTCACCTCCTGTTCCACATTACTTACAATATGTCAAAGCACGCAGGTCTGCGCACAGTTCCCTGTGGAGCCGGTAACCTTCCTCTAACAGGAAAACGCCACTTTATTTTAACTCTTTGTTTCCTGTCTTTTAACCAATTATTAAGTCATCAGAGGACTTTAAGTCTTATTCCACATTGATTTAATGCCTTTAAAAGCTTTCGGTGAAGGATCTTGCCAAATCTTTTTCTTTCAATCAAAAAATACTTTCTCAGCTGGATCACTCTTACTATTGTTAACACTTTCACAACTTTGCAGTGGATTTGTGAGGTATGATTTCCCTTTGCAGAAGCTATCCCAATGTATCATATTTATTTACACCTCTGCTGCCCATATTCCTTATTATTGATTGTACCAATTTTGACCCTAATGACATCAGACTTACGAAGCTGTAGTTCTCTGAAGCTTCCCCTGGGAAACTTTTTAAAAATCCATCAGAGTTGTCATTTTTCATTGCCTGATATGAGGAATGAGTTGCCTATAATTTTAGAAACTTCTTTTAGAACTGTGACTTTATGAAACTTGACAGTTTATCCTATTTTCTATTTTCCTTGATTTCTTCTGTTTGAAGGATTTTTTTTTTTTTGCTTCCAAACGTCTCTTATACTTTACTGCTTAAGCCAAACCAGCTTTCTGGTATTTTTAAAGTGTTTTTTGGTAGGTGGTTCATGTATTTTCTAAAGCTAGTGCCATAAGACCTGAAATATTTTGCCGTTTTAGCTGCTCCTTTTATTTTTTTTTTCAGTGTAATCTTTGTCTTATTTGCGTCCCATGTTGCAACTGGAAAGAACCCACAGTCTATTATTTTCTAAAGTCTTATGGTCTGTAAACAAGTCTCATGATTGTGCAGAGGGTTTGATTACAGGGTTCCAGCTAATGGAATAATGAAATTGCTCTGTCTGTGTATCAGTAGCCTCCTAATGACCTATGAGCTTGCTGCCAGTTTCAAACAAATTTGATAGAAGGGTAGATCTGAAATATTATTGCATTTCTAAAGTTTCATGGAAATTGTCTGGGTACCGGAGAGAGACCTCAGCTGACTGATTGCACTGAGCTGAAAGTCAAAAAAGGTAAAACTCAGGCATTATTCTGTTTGTCAGCAGATGGATATATAGTCAGAACCAGAGCAAGTGCTGTCTCTTGCCTGATAGAAAGTGTCACAGGGGACATAAAAGATTCTAAGATTCTGGTGCTGGAAGAAGTTTTGAGAGAAGGAAGACACAGACATGTATAAAACCTGGTTTCACTAGTTCTTCAGCTTGTGAAGTCAGGTTTTTAAAGGTTTGAGTTGACAACGATTAAGATGTGGGTCTAAATTATGGGTCTCTTCAAGAATATCCTTTAAAGAGGGAAGACTAAAAGTCCACTTGCTGTGACTCCCTACACTACTTCATTGGATGAGGCAGCTAGTTCTTCACCCCATGCAGTAAAACAGCCTTAGAAACCTAGTCCAAAGGTATCCAGACTTTTGAACTCTGCACCGCTGCACCCCGAGGGAGTGCATGAGAACAGCAGCTGTCGGTATGGTCATCTCTGTATACACCCACGGTTCGCTTGTCCAGCCTCTGGCCTCTTCCAGCTCATGGGTGCTGAGACAGGCAAGGAAGACGTGAGCTGAGCCTGATAGCAAAATACTGCAGTGTGGAGGGGGATTAAACTTCCATGCAGCAGTCAGATATCTGCTGGGAGGGACCCCTTTGTTTCGGGGTGCCCCTGTGCTGCGGCGAGGGTGCTTGGAGGTGACAGTCAGTATCGACCAGGCGAGCTCATCTAGCTCAAATATCTGCTCTAAACTGTAGTTCTTCTCCTCGCTCACTTACATGCTGCTTAATCCCATGCAGGATCACCCTGCTAATTTGGAATAATTAAAAAAAAATCAACAGAACCAAACAACTTGATAATATGTGCTAAGGAGAGCTGGCACGATTTGCTTGTCTGTAGCACTTAAAAATGAAACGCTCCATCAGCAGGCTTCCTCAGTGCCATTCAAGGTGATGTAAACATGTACCGAAAATCTGAATAAAGTCATATTTCTAACAGTGCAGGCAAAAATTCTGACCTAGTTTAATCAGTCACTGTGCTTTTCTGGTTGTTCTGATTTGTTGTTCATTTACGTTGGGCAGCTGGACAATAGGATTTTGCATGGGCCACAAACAATGAAATAAAACAGCAAGATGTACTGTATTTTACTGAAACATAATATAAAGGGCAGCAGGGGACTAGTCAAAGCCCAGTATTCTGAGACTGTAATTTTTTATCACTAGTTTATTTCGTAAACCAAAATGTTTTTGAGTATAAATATTGGATGAAAGCAAAGCTGCACCACGTTTGCTGTCATGGAGGCAAGACCTAAACCTACTTTTTACTAGAATTAAATTAATATGGCGTAAGTAGTTTTATAGTTTTAACATTTTATTATTATTTATGTTCTAACTGCTCTGCATAAACAGAACTGTTCCTTGCTTCTTTTTGTTTTTACTACTAATAAAAAGTAATAGGCATAATAATTCAGGGACTGTTTGCATTTCCAGGCACTTCTGTTCTGTCATGTTTACCTACTCAAGGAGACATACCGAAAGCCAGACCGCAAGAAGCTTTAACACAAAATATTGCAGCCACTTTTCAACCAAACTATGTATCTGGGAGTGGGAGGAGCCTAAAACAAATACTTACAATTAGGATTATTGATGAAAGGACTTTCCAATAAAAAGAAGATTGAGAAAGTAGATGTGTGCAGAAGTCTACAAGGATTGCTTTTCAGTTTTATTCAATGCATTACAGTAATTACATTATAGGTATATTAACAGACATATTTCCCTAATTACTAATTGATTTCCCAGACTACTCAAAAACGTGCTGAAAAATAACCCTACTTGTGATGGACATGAAGGTAATTTTTAGCAGTGACAACTTGTTGCATTTCATTTGACAATAAAAGGAGTTTTTAAGAAGTCTGGAAGAACGTCATCAGTCCCAGATCCAAGAAGCTAAGAATCTCAAACAATCATCAGAAAATTAATGAACTTGGATTGTGCTTCCAGGGTCTCTAATAACAAAGGAACAAGAGCAGATTTCCTCTGCTAACGTGTCAGAGAATGGGGTGTAGGGCAGCATTTGTACATTTTAAAGTATATGTAGCAGTACAGCTTGGAATATATAGCAGGAAATAAGTTTCTGAAACTCACAGAAGTTTTTCCTTGGACTTCCCTGGAGCCAGGAATGTACCAGTACACATTGTACTGCTGATAGATTTTTGTAAAGCAGCCTACATTTAACCTCTTTCTAGTTAACCCTTAAAGGTTAGGCAGTGTGGCCTTTTCACAAACACCGACTTCAGAGAGACAGCCTTCCCAGGCTCTTCCTGTTGCCAGTGCCTCCTATGAACACTTCAGAGCCTTACAACATTTAAAACTCCCTGCCCTGACTCAGTCTCTGAAGTCTTCCTCTCCTCATGGGCTCTTTGGGGAAACTAAGCAGATTGGGCTTCCTTAGCTAAAGGCAGCTTTTTTGAGAACCTCTCAAAACCTTTGAACGGTGACTGCTTAAGGCGGAGTGATACCTTTCCACTTATCCATGATATGGTACCACTTCAGAAGTTTTTCATGCAGCGCCCTCAAACACGAATCATCTTGCATTCATGGGACCCTAATATCTCTTGCCAAGTAAATTATGTAAATTGCATTAGCAGATTATGTGATGTCACTATTTATATGTACTACCTTCAAATTTTCCTCTATTCCTGTAAAGGAGATAGTCCTCCTTTCATTTTTGTGGGTCACAAACAGGAGGGAGCGAGGTGTGGTTTTAGCAATTATTAGGCATACTGAGTATAATGGGTTATAATGGGTTATATCTTTATCACTGTCAGTTCTGGTCCCCTTCATTCCACTAACACTGCAAAAGGCAATTGAACCATGTCTAGCGACTTCGAAGTGCTTTGCATAAAGTTTTTAGAGGCATATAGTTTATATAGGTTTATATAGCTTATTAGCAAACCTAAGGATCAAAGTCAGCTATTGACTAAACAAGCACAAGCTCCTTGACTTTGACTTCTTACATGGGATGAGTTTGAAGCTGTTGGAGCCTGCTTCTGTTTTCACTTACATTAGTGTAGCAAACATCACCACAGAAGCCAGTAGAATTGTTACACAGGCATAAATTTACTAAAAGTTAGAAGAAAATTAGGCCCTAAGTCTCCTTTGCCTGAGTCATGTTTTAGTCATTGATCATTTTATCCTCAATTTGGGATGAGCCTCGATGAAATTTTGCACAGCCCTATCGTGTTTGCAATCTAAAAAGAGGTTAAGGAAATAGCCACACTGGGAGGAGTGACAATATGCAAATGCCTTTGCAAAGCACATTCATCCTCAGCAGAGTTGTAACATGTCCCATGGTTCTCATTAAGGGTTCTTTGCTAAATCTTTTTGTTTTTCCTGTCTTACTGGCAAATGTTTACTATTCCCAGATACTTACTGTATTTAGCATCAAACTGTATCTGGAATCACAGACAGCTGCTGAAAATGTTGGTGAGCAAGGAAAAAGCTGCAAACATAAAAGCTGAAGGTGGGAGCGGGGCAGGAATTCCCACACTCGGCGTGGTCAAAGGCCAGGGAATGGGTTATGCTTTCCTCCATGGCACTGCGCTCTCACAGTCTGCACGGTCCCCCTTTAAAAAATGAAATATTCTCTGCAGTTCTCCAAAACCGATCATAACTTAAAACATGCATCCTCCCACAGCATTTGGAAAATAAGTGCTGCTATCATTAATTATATAAATTGACATAGAAACTCCCCCTCCTTCCCAAAGCATCCCAACCTCAGAGTGTCTGAAGTGCTACTGCTGGTTTCACCATGGCTGCTGGGACCACTCAAAGCGAAATGTCTGCTTCCTTAGGACAAGCAGGTCTCTTGCAGAATCCAGAGGTCCTGCAACACAGAGCAAGGCCTCAGAAAGCATCTCTCTCCCCTGTACCACCATGCCTGAGATAGCGTTTCATTTTCTCAGCAGAGGAAAATCCTGTGGCACCTCGGAAACCGTGATGTGAAATGCTGACTTCTGATGATGATTGCTGCCAATTTGCTTATTCAGTTCTCAGCTTTTGCGAATTGGTCACTGAAGAGTCAAAGTCTGGCACAGAAGTCCTGACATGATTTTTTTCGTATAATCCAAGAGCAGAGTATGTATGCCTGGGAAGTTTGGGCTATGGCACTGCAAGTCTGCATGTAAAAGAAAAAAAATAGTGGGGGAAGTCCTGTGTTTAAATTTTGTATTGGAGATTCAAATCAGCATTCAGCAAGATCTAAAAAGTGGGAATGACTGCTCCCAACCTCTGAGGGAGTCTTTAAATTGACTTCAATAGATTCTGGATCGGGAGATACATACCAGTTTGAAAATGCAAATGCTGGACTGGTATATATCCTACTAAAATACTCCTGGCTCAATTACTCATCTCTCTGTTGTAAATTAATTGACTTTGCCTTATCCTGTTCCCAAAAGGGAAAGTTTCCATCTGTTTGTACTGTAAAGTTATTGATCTGCACGGTGGCTGTGTCTGAGCCCTTGGAGACATTTTAAAGGAGGCAGGGGAATCAAGCGCTGCAGCGTGAGTTACTGCAAATTCACGTTGGGTCAAATTTTGCTCACAGTCCATTGAGGCCTGAACAGTCTGCAAAGCTCAGAGATACAGCGACATTTGGACAGTAAATAAGAAAGGTCTCGCTATGAGGGTGGGTTTTTGCAAGTGCAGCAGATCTAATTTTAAGGTCAGAACCCCCAGGTGTCCTTCCTACCTGCAACGGACTCGAATGCGGTTCGGAAAGAAAATATGTTGGCTGTCTCAGTGTGAAATAAAGTGCCACACACCGGTGTGGGTTTCCTTTATGTGGAGTCTGTGGAACCAGTTACACCTCAGAGCAAATACAGCCACTTCTTGGTAAATTGTTTATGCTCCATTTCTAGTGGTTCTCCTGCTAGTAGAGATTGTTCGGCGACCAATTAGCAGGCTTAATCCATCCGGTCCAAAAGAGCAGAGTTATGCTGAGGACAAATTTGGCCCCATGTGTCCATGTTGGAGCTATTGGATTTTTTTGGATGTTTTATTTCTCAGTTTTTCTGTTGGCTTTTGTCTCTTTATTTGACAAACCTCTCTTCCTCCATTTGGAATTCCACCTCCTGTGTCCAAATCTCATCTCTCTAACTTTTCTAAACATTAGGAAATAAAGATGGAATGTATATAAGCCAGAAATGAAATGCTGGCCCCACTGAAGGAAGTAGAAAAACTGAGGCTGATCGAATGGATTCAGACTTTTACTTTCAGTGTTCCAGGTTGAGTACTCGGGGACTCTGGCATCCAGAAAATACTGCTAGCATTGAAAATATTTTGCTTTTCTGACTATCTGATTTTCTTCCTGGTCCGTGCCTATTTGCAGAAGAATATAGAAGACTCTTTTTCCCCGGTACCATGATCTTTTCCTCTGCAAAACATGATAAGCAATATTCAGTAATATTATTATATAACTCTTATATGATATTTTTGTCTAAAAATCTCAAAGTATATGGCCCAGGTAACTGAACAGTTTCATTCCTGTTCTAGGGGAGACAGAAACTCAGCGCTGTACATTTCTTGCTCCATGCCATATCCATTGAACTATGGTGGAAGAGCAAATTGCGAGACCACTGTTCGAGTAAAACTGCATGTATGCACATGACTGTAGATGGGAAGGATGTAAGCAGGTACTTGCCTGGTTTATTTAAATGCCTCTCTGCCAGGCACTGGCAAAGGCACTCTATTTCCCATCTTATGGCTTGCATACTCACTCATTTTAAAATTTACTATATGCAAGTACTCAAGCATGTAAGCTTAAAATTCTCTTTCTGGGAGCGTTCATGTGAACAGGAGTCAAGTACTTGAATGTTTGCAGAAAATGAAGACAAAAGAGGCGTAAGTGAATATTTATGGAAATTGATTGTGATATGCACCCCATTCTGTTGGACTAATCATCACGAGATTGACTTTGTTAATGTAAGGCAGCTTGTCCCGGTCCCTGTGTGCATTAACAGTGGGTTGCGGAGAGGCCACCTGCCTTCCAGCTCCAGAGCAAGGACCAGGAACAATTGCTCCGAGGAGAGCAATCGCTGCCCATTGTACATTCCTGTGACTGCACATTGCTACCCAGGTCTAGGTGAGAGCCCCAGGGATGGGATAGGCTCACACCCTCTGTTTAATTCAATAGCTTCTTTTAAAAACAAGATCATATATTTATTTCCTCATCATAAAAAAAAAGGGAGATAAAGCAGACAAGAATACTCTCATTTATTAGGCTTAGGGAGCTCTGATGTTCAAGCTTGGTTCTTGTGGGAACTGAAGATAAGAGAAAAAGCTCCCCACTGCCAGATATAACCTCTGCAGCAGGATCTTTAGGAAAAAAAAAGAAGTACATCTGAAAATGTTTTCCTTTGTACTGTTGGGTTTTTTATGTTCCTAGGGACCAGCTACATGGATCTGGGAATTATATGATAAACTTTGGATTTATACCGTCAGTTCCTATGCCTCTTATTTTTATACTTGCTTAGATTCTGATCTCAGTGCATTGCTACTTTTCACAGTACACTTAAAAAATCCACTTATACACACATGGGTTTGATATGTGTCATACCCTAAGGACCACAATCTGGCCAAGAGATTAAATTTTAACAATTAAAACGAAGGAAGAAAGGCATAAAATTATTACCACATTTTAATTTTTTCTCTTGGTGAACTTTATATATTGGCTAAATAGTATTCTTCCAAAGTATGACAGGTATCTATTTGTGCAAAAATATTAAAGAAAAGGTGTGGTCTGGTGTTCCCCAGATTACACATCAAAATGTGACCTAAAGCAAAGAGAATGATGGAGTTGGTTTGACAAGCACTGAAGATCTCTGAAGCAGAGAGAGAGCAGACAGATTGCTGTCCAAAAGAAGGAAAAAACACTGTTTAAAGAATGAAAAAGGATTTATAAAAGTGTTTTCTAAATATAATTTGTTTGATTCTTAAAGATTATTAAAGAATCAGGAGAGATCTCTCCTGATTCTTTAAGAAAAGGGTGTGTTGCAGTCAAGCCAGGCACAAAAAACAAAGACAAACTGCTATCACTTTTGTTATATTAACAGACTAAGTACAATAGTATTTAACACAGACATTTTATAAACACATCACTATCGCAGTACATTGTGCTGTGAGGAGCATGCACATGAATTTACAGTTCATTATACAAAAAAAATGTGATAATTTATATTAGATTATGCACAACCTGTTGGAAGGCATCTCTTAACTAAGTGCTAGGAAAGATTGCCGTAAGTTACTCTATCGTGTTCTAGCGCCTGGTTCTGAGCATTATTCTGACAGAGACATCTCTATGCTATGGTGAGTAAGCATTAGGAACTGGCTTTTGATTCAAAAAGAGCAAGTTCAGGTCCTGCAAAAGGTTGGCAGAACGTAGCCAAAAGTATGTACAAATGCAACCAGCAAAACAAGGTGTCTTAAGAAAGGTGAATTCCCTGTAGTCTCCTGGCGAGCTCTGGTGGGAGGCCTGGTTTGTACTCTTCTCTTGGTGGTCTGTGTTTTTAAATGTATGTAAAACAGTCATCTTCTCCAAGTATTTTGAGGTGTACCTTTTGGTCCATGAAATATATGCTAAATACAGATATCTTCTTGTTCAGAGTTAACCAAATATATGTACCAGGAACTGACTTTTTTTGACTGCCTAATGCCACGTTGTAAAAGATTTCAGTTAAATACAGGAAAATTCTCTCCTAATTAATTCTGAAATATTTTGGACATACATATAATTTTGGGAAAAGTATTTTTTTTCTACAGCTCATATCATAAACAAACGATGATGCTCACACTGCTGCCCCAGGAAAAATATATTTCACTCTCATGGGCTTTCATTGAATAAAGAGATTTTGAACTGAGCTCCTTAAAATATCAATGCTTTATATTACTCCCCAGATACAGATATAAATCTTTATAATAGTGCACTTTACAAGCAGCACTCCTGAGTCTTTTTTGATTGGTAATCACAGTGTTTCCTTATTAATACAGTAAAAAATGGAAAAGACATAAACATTTTGCAATCTATCTGTTCTTTCTGTATGGATATACATCAGCTTCTGCTTTAAGCAGTCCTAATGTTTCACCCATCATATTTTTTATGGGTTTATATGGGAAGGAAATTGTACCAGAAAACTGAATTCAATGACAGCCGTTCTATGAATAAATCCAGTTATCTTTGGTATTCTGGATATAATAAAATATGTACAAAAGTTAAATTTCTGCATCATCACAGAGTTATGTTGACTGTTTTTAATGTCAGTAAGGAAACAGAGTTCCAACCAACAGCTTTTTTTCCCCAAATACTGCCTGATTTCAGGTTATGTTTTCATTAAAATGGCTTGTTTAAAACTCTAAGAGACACTGCATGCTTGCTAATCCTGACACTAAAATATCTGATCAAAATGTAGACATATGCAGGAGTAAAAACTAATCTACAGTTTGGATAGAACATAACAGTCCAGATACTCCTAAAGTTTTTAAGCCTCATAATTTTCCCATACCCTTGTGCCATGGCTTTGCTGAAACCTGTGGAGAACGAGCTGTAGGATAGAATATTTCTCTTACTCCCCAGTTATAGAGGCAATATGTCTTTCTCTCACCTTGATTAATGTTATGTTTGTGTTTGGTGGGCATCTATAAATATGTAGGCTCCTGTAATTTGTCATGACTTCTGGCAACCCCATGTCCTTCCCGCTAGCAACTTGTTTTTCTAGAAGAATTCAGCCACGTTTGGCAAACCCTCATTCATTACCTTCTTTTTGCATGTCTGGACAACACTTTCAGGAATTCCAGTCTTTTCTTTTGGGATGGCAGAGCAACAGTTGTTTTTTTTTTTGTGGAAGGTGCAGAGGGATTAAGAAGTCTTTCTTACACTGACAGTTGCATGCTGAGGTAAACGTTTTGAAACTCCGAGAATTGGGTGTCTTTAGAGTAAAGCACAGTTTTGGCAGTGTCGGGTAATGATATGATTCCTATTTCAGAACATTATTTTGGCTTTATTGCTATTTTTCTTTTGCCAGCTGTCATTACCTGTTAGAGTCACCTACAATGAAGACAAATGGAAAGTAAGTCTGTTTCTTAGACTCCAGGCAAAGTTAAAGCAAAGCCTGAATTCACCATTGCTATTTGTTACTGTCAGTAAGACACTTGGCTAATGCTGATGGAGCCTAAGCATCTCTTGAACAGGTCAGGCACTGGTCTACAAGTACCATGCAGACGCTAAACCCACCGTATTCCAGAAAGTATTCGTGAAGCAGGGTATGCTAACCCTCTGGAACATGAGTAGCAAACACAATACAGACTTCTTGTACTACACTATATGGCTTTAGAAGAATCTTCTCTGGTTTTTCATAGAATATCCCCTGGTTATCCCAACAATATTCTTTTGAGGCCATTACGTGAACCTGTATAAAATCTTTGAGGAGATGAATGGTGAAGTCAATAGCAAAGATAAATTTTGTAGTCCTGTATTTTTAGCCTTCCATGAAATTATAGACACTCTACAAAGACTGTGTTTATAGCTGAGTTGTATAATTTCTAGGGTAACCCTGGGAGCTTACTTGCTACTTAGTCTTAGGGATAATGATAAATAGTTAATAGGGATTTTGACCCCATCTCATAGCACATTTCATAAGAATGCCATGGAAATGTGGTTTGGTGGAAGAATCTATACAGCAATACAAAAGCTGGCTGGATGACCACATGCAGGTCATCGAGAGAAGGATTTCCTGTCAAAATGCAAAGTTACGTTGATTAGGATTTTGCAAGGATCTTGGCTACCTTTTTGGTCTAGTTCAATGTGACATGTTAGGAACCTTATGGGAAATGTATGCTTGTAGTATTTTCAGGTGATATGAAGCTGGAGGGACTGCAAGAGTGCTGAAAGACAGGATTAGTATTCAAAATTATTTTGACAAATTGGAGATATGCTACAAGAAAGCAGGTATATCAGGTGACCAAATACAGGACAGGAGAACTGGTTAGGATCAGTTTCTCAGAATTAGTTTTGGGGCTAGTGTGGATTACAAACTGAACATAGATCATGTTGCTGTGGGAGAGACAAGCTTCATGATGGGATTTATAAACAGGAAGGCAGTCTGTCATGTAGAAGTAATCCTTGTACTCTGGTCAGGAGTCGTAAAACCTAGCTGAATTGCTAGGTCCATTTTTTGAGACTTCCAGATAAGAGCTGGATCATTCAGAAACAGTTCAGAGAAGGGATGTGAAAATGATGAAAGTTCTGGGAAGTGTCTTCCATGAAGTACTGAAATACCACTTGTAGAGTTTGGTGATGATACATAGCTGGAGAGAAAGCTAAGGCACTGAGGTGTAGGGTTTTCTGGTTGAGTAGGAAATTCACGCCTGCAGAACTGTTTGCAGTTTAGAGCAGTCTCGTGCAGAAGCAGCTCTTCCTAGTCAACCATACATTGGCCATGCAATCCACAGAGGATAGTAAACTCGTAATCCTAAGGCTTCCTGAAGTGTGACACATAGATATCCTGATTAATAGGCATAAATCTTATACTTTCTTGTGTATCATTATTATTAAGGATTATTTATAGAGTTCCTTGGGTGGCTCTGGCACTCTATAGATATAAATTAAGATATTTCCTCTGGCTCTATTTCTTTACGACATGATCACAAAGGCAAAGAGTACACTGGAGTTTTAAAAACTATGATGTCTGCTTGGCCAAAGTAATGCTTGTTCCAATACTGAGTGCCTCAGCATGGTAATAGCCCAGAAAGGATTCTTGGTGAAGTGTGTCTGGGCAATAGCATGAACAGTGGAAAGGGGCTGTGCTGAAGACTTACAATGGTAAAACAAGTGACACATTAATTGACTGGGATGGACTGCAACACAGCAGAACACAATAGGAAAACTGGGATGGTACAATGCTGCAGAAGTCTTGAAAATTGATTGGACCATAGAAGTGATCTAGTCCCTCCTTTTGCCTGAGGTGGAAGAAGTATATCTAGACCATTCCCAATTATGTCTAATTTATTCTTAAAAACCTCCCTCCCTTACTGAAGGTACCACATAGTTCCCGGTTTCCAGAGCTGGATAATTTTTCTTATACATACACACACACACACACACACGAATTATCTGTTGAAAAATAAGCCAATTGCCAATTGCTTCTTCTCATGCCTTTAAAGGTTGCTTCATTACCACACCAGAGTGTGATAGTTAGGGTTTATCATAGGTTTCTTTCTAATTCAGCTATTTCTGTTATATCCCATTTTCTACACCTCTTACTGTTCCTGCTGCTCTTCTCTTCAGTCTCTTCAATTTGTCTACATCTTTCATAAAGTACGACACTGAGAGCTGACGCAGAAGTACCGCTGAGCTTGCTAGCAATGAGGAGAGCGAGGCAATTTCTTCCCATGTCTTACACAGGATGTTCTGGTTAACACATGTCAGAATGAGAACTGTCATTCTTTTTTTGTAACAGCGTTACACCATTGGCTGAGAGTTACTTACTCTGCCGTCTTCCACAGCACCAGACCCTTGTCTATGCCACTAGCTCCTGACTAATTAAGCACCACTGTATTGGTGGCTTTGATTTTTTTTTCTCTACAGATCCAGTACTTTCTACCTGTCTGTACTGGATTTTGTTTTGTTGACTTAGGTGCCATGTTAATATAGCTAGGGAAGGATCTCGCAGGCTGTACCAGAATAAGCAAAATGTCAGTATTTCACAGATATTATGCGTTACCAGCTAACCAGTGGTAGTGGCACCACATCCTGATGGTGGACACGACTCATTCTTGTGACAATGGGTCATGTCAAGGACTGAAGTCCTTCTCTGTGTTTTGCTGTACCCTGAATTATCTGGGTACTGGAGCAGCTATGACACCAGAGACAGGGCTGTTTCAGGAACTAGAGTGATTGTGAAAGCTGATGTTAGCATGTATCATAACAGATAGTGGTGAACCCAGTCAGAGCTAAAGATTAGAATGGGCCCCTGTACCTGTTACTTTGCATGAAAAAAGGAACAAATCCCAGGGCTTTCTTCCAAAGGACCGGGAGCATTGCAATCCCAGATAAAAGCGGAAATATTCCACTGTTTAGTCACATTTAGTCTAGGTTTCCATAAATCCCTGATCATGGGTATCTTTACAAATTGCACTGTATGGAGAACTAAGCTGTCCTTGAATATTAATAACCCAGACTAGCCAGACCAATTCTGTATTAAGGTCATGTCACTCACTGCCTGTCTGGTGATGTCAGGGCAGTTCCAACAGTCTTGAAAGCACCACAAAATTTAAGGCCCTGGATGCTAAATCAAACTTTTGATTCCATTAATGCACGCATTTGGGAATGACTCGGAGTTGTGTAAAATGCTGGGCTTTTGTCTATAACAGGAATATCAGTGGAAACTCATAGGTGCCAAAGGCTTTGCATGTTCTGCCCCCAGCTTTGGAGCATGGTGCCAGCTGAGACTCAGAATGTTAATTCCATAAATGCCTTCAAGTCAAGACTACAGGCATGTTTGTTTAATCTGGCTTTTCCTGAACAATAGCTCTGTCTCTGGGTGCATTCTCTGAAGTGCTCTGCGATTTTTTTTTTTTTTTTTTTAACATGAAGAGCACCACATACGTAAATGTATAAAATGTGCGATGTATTTTTAATGTGCAGAGATACATTTGTCTTCATCACCCTATGCAAAAAAGGAAACTTGCATTCATTTGATTCCAAGAACTCGAAAGATTTTTTGATACTAGCAATGAAGTTAAAAAAAAATCAGCCCTTTCTAAACTTGTATATTACATAAATAATGAACATTAATGCAGTTTCAAAAATGGTAGCAATCATTTCTCAAATGTATTGTTGTTTTAATACCCACAAGAGATTACTTTGATTTTCTGAATAATATCTAGGTTTACAGCGGGAACTGCACAGCCTATGTGAGTAATATGAGACCTAATTATGTTATACCCTGGAATCAATAAGTATGTGCTTTTAAAAGTGAGTTATTGATGCCACTTGAATGAAATCACCTTACCTAGATTCTTGGTGCAAACTTGGACGTGCCAAGTTTGGTTGGAGGAAAAACCAAACCCTTCCAAGCAAGCCTGACATTTTGTTGTTGTTTATCTCGCTTTCACCTTCACCTTCAACCATCCCCCTTCTCTCCTGCTTGCCTTCACCTGGCTGCCTTTGCTCATTTGCAAATCTCAATTGAACACTTTTTTTTTTTTTTAATTTACAAGAAGAAATGCAAATTGCTAAAATGCAAATGCTGGTAGTGACAAGAAGCTATATTTGAAAATATGATATAGGACTTTGATATAGAACCAATTGTGTCTGTGGGAATGATAAATGATACTCATATAGTTAAAATGCTGTATTTATTTCACCACAACTCTCCATGTGGACACTCTCACTCAGAAGTAAACAATTTTTTTTCCAGTTTAGGTAAACCGCTTTCAAAGCAACAGAAGCTAAAATGGATAAAAACACTCATTTTACTCATATGCACACACACATTCACATCCTTATGGAGGAAAAAGGGGGTTATATTGTCCAACTTCAGTGGTTTAAATTCCCACTTATATATTCCACAAATTATATATTGTTATAATTTCTGATATAGGCAAGCTCTTACACTCCGTATGGCTTCCATATGCACAAACCCTTGGTTGCTGAAGATGGATGAAAGCCATATTGTTTTTTAATGCACCTGTTGAGGAAAAAGAGCTATCACTAACCTGTGAACTGATTATACCTGGTATACTTAAATGGATGTTGTTAAAGCATAACTATAGTTGCATAAAGCTATGCCAATAGCAGTAACTTTTGCTAGGATACAAAGGGCAATTAAAAGCATGATATCTTTTTTTAAAAGAAATTTCTATTACTGGCAAAAGTATAGATTAGAAAGATATTTTTTCTGGAAAGGAAATGTTTTTGCTGATGCAGCTTACTTTATGAAAGGAGATGGCAAAAGCCATGCTAGAAGTATCCTTTTGCTGGTACAGCGGCAGCCACAGTAGGACCGGTTGCTGATAGAGCTCCACTGACAAACACTTTCTAGCATAGACCAGGCCTCAGGGTCCATTTCAAAAAGTATTATGTAAATGGGGTGTTAAAACCATCATGACAGCAGAGAAACAAAGACCCTTCCTTGAGGGGGAAGGAATATGCAAAACTGGCTGGGGACAGTCCAAGAATTTGGGGCCTGTTGTCCTCCTCTGCGAGAATCTGGATGAAAGAGCAAGCAGGCAAAATCAGTTTCAGTAAGCCGCAGCAGGGCCACAAACCCCCCTGAGTTGAGGTAGTGGACAAAGTCCAGGGGCATCTGGGAGATTTAGCAGCACGGGTGGCTCATGTCACTGAGTTCAAGCTCTGTTTTGGGCCCCTGGTTAGTTTTGCTGGGACTTTAGCATGAAGTAGGGAGGCTGAGGTACTGGGGAGAGCCTAAGGGTTGAGGGAGAGGTGCAAAGTCCGTGTGTGGGTGCTCCCTGCTCTCCTGCATGGAGGGAGGACAAGCAAACACACACAGACACACACATGGCCCACGCATCAGAGGAAGCTTTCACAAAGCACCCAGACATTTCATGGTCCATTTCCCATGGACCATGGGACCCTGGAGAGGTCATAGGCAAAGATCTGCTGAGAAGCAGCTTATCTCCAGTCGTTCATACATTTACAGAGCTATGGTCAAAATATCGAAGCAATTTCCCAAAACGAAGAACAAAGCTGTAGGTGATCTTTGGTAGAGCAGTCAATAGTCTTTGCTTTTCTTCCTCTCCTTCCTGCCGCCGTATACCCCTAGACACTGGCTGGATCCTGAATTAAAGGCCGTGCTGGTGTCAGCGTGCAGTACAGCCTGAATCCAACAGAAGTGCTCTTGATCTATCAGCAACATGAAAGAAATATTACACCCCAGTGGCAGCAAGCAGGGGAAAAAACAAACAAAATGTTATTATAATATTTCCTGTGAAGGAAGTTTGGATAATATTATGGCTGGTAGCTGACCAGCTGCTTTCATTTAATATTTTTCTAATTTTACTCAGTGTTGGTCAAACAAACACAGCTTTTAAGGGATTTCCTTCAGTGTTAACAGACTGTCATGTAGTTAGTTGAGCAGAAGATTTGCAGAGTGAGGTATGATCAAGAAATGTGCCCTTTTTAAAAATAGTGCTGCATTGGTACAATTAGCTGTTCTTGAGGGGGCCAAATTTTCAAAACCTGGGATCTAGATTGCACTTTTCATTGGCTATACGCTGCTGCGATTGCACACCTCTGGGGGACTGGATTTGGACGGGGCAGACCCGCTCATGGTGGTACAAATCAGTAAGGAAAATGGAGAAATTCAGTCTTATGGCTCTGCTGAAGCCAGGGTGCTGGCCTGGGTAGCTCAGCCCCTGGAAACAGCAGCTGTAGCTGGAGGTGCGAATGTGCTGCCTCGCACCTGCGAAAAGGAAGTCTGGGACTCAGCCCTTCTAAAATTATTCCTAGGCACAGAATGGACTATTATAGTGGAGTTTTGAAAGAACTCTTTTTAGGGCAAAAAATAAAATTTGCTGGCTGGCTGGTAGCAGAGAGTCACAGACAGCCTGCCACTGTGTACTCAGTGCCCAATGTGCTGCTTATTCTAAGTTGAGCTGCTAAATTGCTTAGTGTTAATAATTTGTGTTTTGTTGCAGTGGCGGAGCTGCCTGCCTGCTTGTGTTATGATGTCCGGTTAACCATTCCCTTCCCGAGGGCGCTGTCCTGCATCGTCACCTTGACCCTCCTTTTGCCGCCAAGTCGCAAGACTTTTGCGTCGCATGTCTTTTGCTTTGCAAGAGTTTTTCAGGACGTGTCGAACTCTTGCATGAGTCAGAGAGCTGGCTTCTGCTTGAGATCCCTAAAATCCATAACATTGGGATTCAGAGCCACACGCTCCTCTAACGTTCATAACCAAATGTCATGGCAATGTGGCTCCCGCATTCAGCAGAATTATGGTTCGCTGCAGATGTTTATGAGTGTATGGGCGCAGTTAGAAAGTTTGCTGCCCAGTCTCCATTCTGCATAGAGGGATTTGAAGAAAAACCCAGGCACCAGACCCACTTTAGAATCTGTAAAAGCTGTTTTGGGGTATTCAGGACTCCTGTCTAAATTCACCCTAATGTTAACAAATTGTGTAATGCCATCAACGTTATGTGTTAAAGGGAGACGGAACAGCTAGAAACATATGCCATCTTGTCTCTGTTTCATGCAGTACTATTACGATCAGAAAAGCAATTCTATGTCATCTTAGTTTTCCGATATTTATGCTCCATCAGTATGTCCATAACACACTGGTTCAGTTGAGAATTTAAGTGATATTTTCATTTTGCTTAATAGTTGGTAATGGAAACACAGTCTGGTGTCTCAAAATCAAACTGTAAAAGCCCTGAGTCTTTGCTGAAGACTTCAATGGTGAAACTACAGCTCTCTGAAACATCTGAGACAACTGGTATGCTTGAAAATAGTGTAAAGGAAGAAAAGGAAGACAGACTGGTGAATTGCCAGAAGCAAGGACCAGGAAGAAGAACAGTTTTCTGTTTACAAATGTCCATGTTAGAATGACAGAGTGTATATATCCAAAGGAGGCCAGGCGAGGTAATATTAATGAAGACCATTGTGAGGCTGGCAATGTCCTTCTTATTCCCAACACTTTGTTAAAGTCAAAGAGTTTCTAAAATTTGTAGCCACAGGCAGAATTTGGTCCTGTTGAACTGTGTTTAATATTTAAAAGTTTTATAAGGCTATTCTTCAGCAAAACAACCAAGTGACATGAAAAAAGAATAGTATTTGGAAATTACAGCAAGTGATAGACTCTGCTCTTCAGAATATGTTCCCAATTTTTTTCTCTTCCTTTACTCCTTTGCTAGTATCGCAACCAAAGCTATCTGTAACCACCAATGGATGCAGAGAAAGAGAATATAATTGTGCATTAGTGACTGCTGCAAAGAGAACATGAAAGAGGGGACATGTTGGGGGGACGTTTGCCATTAGCCCAAACAAGAAGAGCACACATTTCTTCTCGTAGCAAAAACCAGGATTATAGTCACAGCGTCAAGAGTACAGATCACAACAGCTTTTTCGGTGATGTAATTCTGTTGGCACTTTAGTCTGGTGTTCAGTCTCTAAGCACTAACTATAGACCCTGCCCCGATGCCACCTAAGTGTGCAGGGTGTGTCATGCTTTTCTACCCACTACCAGCTTTGCACATACTTTGAAAATGGCAGGATTCACCCTGTAAATGGCTTGTTCTTAATTTTTCATCCTCAATTAAAGGAACCACACACTTGCCATATTAAAGTTTAAAATTGTGTTTATTGAGACATATGGGTATTTACTATGTGCAAATGTTATGTTTACTTTGAGATGTTTTCATATGTGCATATTTGTGTTAGTGATAATATTATTATGGTAATTTCTACATAAATGTCTATAGTATGTTTTTTGAGTGTCTCTGGAAGTAATCATTAGTTGTCTTGTTGCTAATCACTTTGGGAATGTAAAACATTGAATTGTGTGCTTAATGGTTCACATGCCTGTTGATTTCACATACCTTTTTTAGGGAAAGTTTGAGGCAATTTTAAGTCTGAATTGAGACAACCTAGGCAAAGCTGTCTGTAACTTGTCCTGATAAGCCACATTTTGTTCAGTTTATTGAGAACATTTATGAAAAGACATCTGAGGAGCATCATTCTCAAACTCTTGGAGGAAAATATTTTGCAGGCTGGCAGGAGGGAACATTGCAGTTTCTAGAGGAGGGGACAGTCTGACCTACAAATATAAGGAGACAACCGGAAAACAAAAACAGCTTGGAAGACTTATATTTACAGATGCTTTTATTCTTAGTGTGCCATTCAATTAAGCATTCTCTGAGAAGGTATTGCAATGCTTTCTCATTTTTTCTTATTAAAAAAATCAGTTCCTTGAAATGATACTGGGGAAATCTTTGGCCACCAAAATAATCCACTTATTAATGCTCATGACCTTGGTCTTACTAGCTCTGAGGTGGCAAAGTTAAAAGACGACCAAGCACTGTCCCCTGAAGTGAACGAGAGTTTTGATTCTCACTTCAGCAAGGCTCTGATTTGGTGGTCTTTAATGTAGCCACTGGAATACCACCTGGGCCTAACACCCCCTAAAATTGTCTGAAACTCATGAATGTAATGGTAATGTGAAGTACCTGAAGGGCACATCTACACCAGTGTCTTAGTTCAGATAAAAAGTGTGTTTTTGAATGGCAAAAAAAGTGATCCTGATCATCCCTGCTTGTGGCACATAAGGGTGTACAAGGTGTACATGTACACATGGTGTACATGTACATGTACACCATGTAGCCATGGCTACATGGCCTCCTCATGGATGTGGGATGATGATCCAGGAGGAAGAAACATGCCCCATCTCCTACCTGCATACTGGCAAGCCCCGGTTACTAGAAACAGTTCCTCACCATAAGTCAAATTATCAGGAAGCCACAAAGAGAAAGAGGTATTCAGACTTCCCATCATCTTATACATGTTGGTTCCCAGGCTTTTTCCCAAAGTCTGTGATACTGTTATAAATTGGGCAATGCTTCGCATACGTGCAATTCTTAGCATCAACTATGATTTCAACCGAGGGGCTTGGGGATGGAAAAAAAAAAAGAGGAAAGTCACATTAGTTACTGGTGTCATTCTTGTTATGCTAGCTGAGTTACTTTAGGATGAATTAGGCTCACTGTTGAGAAAAAAAATCTGTAATATGTTTGTGTACTTATCAGATGTCGTGTTTTAACCCCAGTCAGCAACTAAGCACCACACAGCCACTCGTTCACCCTCATCCCCCCCGCCCCAGTGGGATGAGGGAGAGAATCAGAAGAGCAAAAGTAAGAAAACTCGTGGGTTGAGATAAGAACAGTTTAATACTTGAAATATAACAACAACAACAACAACAACAATAATAATAATGAAAATTTTAATGGAAAGTGAAACAACAACAAGTGATGCAACCACTCACCACCCACTGACCGACACCCAGTCAGTCCCCGAGCAGCTATCGCTGCTCCCCCGGCCAGCTCCCCCAAGCTTATATACTGAGCATGACGTCATGTGGTATGGAATACCCCTTTGGACAGTTTGGGTCAGCTGTCCTGGCTATCTCCCTCCCAGCTTCTTGTGCACCTCCTCGCTGGCAGAGTATGGGAAGCTGAAAAGTCCTTGACGTAGTATAAACACCGCTTGGCAACAACTAAAATATCAGTGTGTTATCACATTATTCTCATGCTAAATCCAAAACACAGCACTATACCAGCTACTAGGAAGAAAATTAACTCTATCCCAGCCGAAACCAGGACATCAGAGTAGTGGAATACACTCAAATGCTGTTTTGCAATGACCCACTTCATCAGAGCATTCTCATCGCAATAGCAGCTGGTAGGCTTTATGTCAAATGATTTATATGGCAAATACCCTACTTTAATGATAGTGATTCTCATGATTTATCAGATACTTTTTAGCATCCTGACAAAGAAAAAAACTTTCTGAAATTAGAGGCATATCACCTTAAACACTATACAAATGATTTGTCTTCTTGAATATCACTCAGGTCTTAGTCAGGTAGGTAAAGCTTGGAATCTTTGCAAAAAAAGAGGATCAATGTGAAAATGACATCAGAAAGGAAGAAAATGAAAAATCTATTTATGATATTACAAATTCCTTTTGTTTTGAACACGATATGGATCTTGTAATGGCGAGTCTTATATTTCTGTGAATTTAGCAGGTGGAAGAAGGATGTATGAAGAACTCTAAGTCAACTGAGAGAATAATTTACATGAAATCTTCACCTCTGAAAACACAAGGATTCCCAGGCAATAAGTCAAGCACATTTAAAAAACCCTCCCCTGGATGGAATGAAGTTGTATTATTTGAAGTTACCAGGGAGAGGGATTTTCTCAGTATGTTATCCTTGCTGCAAAGAAGAGGGTACAGTAAGGTTTATGGGGTTAATGCATCATGTTTTTATCATGAGCAATGAGTCTTCTAAGTGGGTGAGTCCTTTAAAGCACACCAGGCTGTGTCACAGCAGCGTGGGGCTATAAAGACAGGCCAGTAATTCCAATTGTTTCAAAGTGTTTCAAAATTTATTAGGGCTGAATGCTCCTGAGAACTTCCTATTTTCGTACTTTCACTCGTGCTTAGGTGTTTAATGGCTGCCTGGAGACAGATAACCTGCGTGGTTATCTGGTTAGCTCTTAACACCTAATTATCACTTCACCAAAGCCTTTGGGCTGGGTGATTGAGAATCAGTATGTTTAAAAGACTCCAAACAAAGGATTTTTTTTTTTTTTAAAGCAATTAAGTGAATTATTCCCCTAATAGGAATCTCCTCAGTAGATATGGGAGGAAAACTAAGGAATGGCCCAGCGCTTTGTGGGAAAAGGCTGGTTAAATTAGGCAAGGGATAAAAAGCCTGCTCTGATTTTTCCCATACGTTTTATACCTTTAGTCATCTAATACAATATAGTAAGGAAGAGTATGGACTAAGTAAGAAGATTCCTCCTTAGCAACAACCAGTACTAGTTAAAGAACTAAGCAAGGCACCTTCTTTCGTAGCACTTCAAAGGTATGGATGAGTGTAAATACACCTTATTTTTTAGGGTAGGAAGTGGAATGCTCTAATTTCTTGTCATTTGTGTCTTTACATTTGGTTCTCTAGTGAGCAGATCCGAGAAAAGTGACCTGCTCCTGGGTAGGAGCTCCTTTAGGGAAGTCTCCGGCAAATATCTTGCTCTTAAACCTGAACTTGCAGGATCACATCCTCTTCTCCCTGTCCCCACAACCTGCCTCCTCTTAGCCCATTTCAAAACTTCCACTGGACACAAAATAGTCAGTTGCTTTCATTTGGTTTGCAGTTCCTGACTACTTACAGCGTTCACATAAAGCCCGCTGTGTCTCTAAAGCCATTGCTGGTGCTGAAGATGAAGAGAAGAGAAAGGAAAAGTGTAGGAAGTAGGACAATAATTGGAGGAGGAGCCCTGATTAAACCTGGTGACTGGTGAGGAAGATGGGGCAGAGCCCACCTTTCAGAAGTCGCAGGCTGCTCGCTATACGATGGTATTTGGCTCTTTCAAAGACAGGAAGATTTTTGTGTCCTTTACCCTCTCCTGTGTGTTTACCTAGACTGGTGAATGTAGCCTTCTGCATCGTCTAGTTACTGTCACTACTTTGTTCAAAAGGTAGAAGCCCAGAAAGAGGTGCTAAGAAACAAACTACTCAACATGAGGCCACTATGAATGAGTATTCCATATAACTACTATACCCTTTAATCTCATTCATTCACTCGCTCAGTCACTCACTCTTTTCATTTATCAAAATTAAGATTTGAAGTCATGTCTTCCAGGCTTCTAGTTTCCCTGGAGACTTCCAGTCCCAATGTCACATCTTCCTGAGGACCTTGCCGATCCTCCATGTGGCTAAATCTATAACCTCTCTAAGGAATGTTTTATTTAAGGATGTGCGCTCAGCCGGTGAGGGGAAACACTTGTGTACAATTGTGTATGCATGCACTGCCATGGAAAAGTAAACAAAGCTGATAATTTCCAGAACTATGTGGGGAATGTCAAGGGCACAAATATCAGCATGTTTTATGGAATTCATGTAGGGACAGGCATTCTGAATCAGATCGTACTGTTTCCTCTAGTGCCTTATCTGTTGTCTGTGAGTGAAAGAAACTCTCTAGTATCTATAAAATAATCAGCTCAAAAGGAAAAATGTTTTCCTGCTGTCGATTTTTAGAAGTTGCTTTTTGTAATTCCGAGAACTACGTATAGAAGTGAAAAGTCTTCTAACTTCAGGACATCATACATTATTCTTTTTACAATCTACATCAAGTTTTCACTAAAATATCTTGTGACAATGAGTTCCATAGAGAAACAGACCCTTTTGCATTTCTGTGTTGCACTAACTGGAAGTCCAGAATCAGTAACATGACCACAGATCTCATTCCAAAATTACAAAAATATAAATACAGAGGTCTGTTGAATTTACTAATGCTTGACTCTGATGTACCTAAGAAGAAAATTTGTTTATTTGTATATATTCGGTATTTTCAACATCTGAGAGAAGGAAAGACAGGCCTCACATTCATAGGTTTATTCTGGGGAAGTGGCTTCCTTCGTACTGATGTGTAGCCCCACTCAGACCTTCCCTTCCCTCCTGATTTAGTTTTGTTTTTAAGTCATTAGAACAGGAGAAATTAAGCTGAAATGTATCACAGTGGTTTCTACATGGTGAACATACAAATGCTAATGCATCTTCTGCTCCAAGAGTATGATGGTTCTCCACAGACCCAAATAATCTGGGCAACAGGAGCAGGTGACTAGGGACTGCAGTACTCACAGCACAACATTGCATTCAGTGCAATTCAGAAGATGACTAGAAAAGAAAGAAAATATGTGTCCAGGCTTAGTTTGAGAATATGCCAAGTTCCTTATGAAATAAGGAAGAGGTCCCAGGGAAAAAGAGGAAGGATCATTCAGTCAAAGAATATTTACTTTGATTCTAACTTGTAGGAGGAAGTGTACGACCGGTGTGCAAAAGGCTATAGTGCATTTTGGTACAGGAAATGTTATCAACATGCAGCTTAAAAGGAAATATTAAGATTTTAATTAAATCTATATACGGTTTTCCCCTGCAACTAAATATTTATTTTGCAAGTAAATTACATTTTTTAAAGGAAACGTCCTTCAGTGTTGCTGTCTTTCCCGCAAGTATTTTCTGAGAGGTGGTCCTTAGAGAGAATATATGGGTCTGTTGGCTCCGAACGTCAGTTTTTTATTGTCTAGTGTCACAGATTGAATAATCAGGGATGGGAACAAAACTTACTCTGATCGTATTGTTGCACTAGTCAGAAGCATGTGCTTGGTGATATATGCTACCTGCCTGTACCTAAAGGGAAAAGACTCCACGTGGGGAGTCATATGCTTTTCAATGCCTGCTGGAACTCAGCAACTGAATTGAGAGACAGGGTCACATTTCACACCTTATTCATGAAGCCTGCTCCTGAAATGCCTCTTACAGAAAAATGTCCTGGACTCTCAGGAAAGAACTATGGGAACAGAATTTATAAGTAAGAAGTTCAAAACTTACATGGAAGAAAAATCCCAAGAGGCTAAACTACTGGCCCTATGCCAGTTATTCAGCAAAACAATTAATGCAAAAAACACATGCTAAGTCCAGACAATACTGAGCCACAGTTTTCTGGGCAAATCATAATAAACTTGTGTTCTGAGAACATTGTGGTAGTCTAATTCTTACCATGGTAAAATAAAAAGTATTGAGGGAACTGGAAATGTCTTCATCTCGCAGTGGTATATTTAAAGCTGGTGAACAGCTGATATTCTTCCATGTATTTATTAGTATTCCCAGAAAGTTAAATGAGCAAATAACAAAAGCTAAGCTTATTTTGAACTTGGCAGGGGTCTAGATTTCTATCTTTTAATGTGACAATGAAATGATAGACGATTTGGTGGAAGAAAAAAAGAAGAAAATTTACCTGCTATTGCATTAACCTTAGTTAAAAGAAGAGCCGAAAGGAACAACATCTAATTTACTCTTTACTTCAACTATTAAAGCATAGCTAATTATTCATAAGTTCAGAGAGACATACCTGGAGCTTAGCAAACAGTCAAATGTCTTAAGGGGCTGCAAGAGTAGACAAGAGGTTATTTTCCCCAATTATTTTTTTTTTTCTATTTGTCAAAGTAAACTCTGTAAATCTAAAGCCTCAGCAGACTTGTTGTTTTTTAAAGCAGCTATTGTTCTGACAGTCTCTTCATTTTCCCTTTATTCTTTCTCTTTCAGTAGACCTATGCACCAGAAGCTGAAATGCAATGAGAGTTTTGTCAAATCTACATAAAAATAAAGTTCCAAAGCAGTATTTAACAGGAAATGGAAAAAAAGCAGTCTACTTTGCCACACTAGCGTGATGCTTAGTTGTCACATTTCTCGCATTTGTGACTTCTCCCTTTGATCACTCTAATAACAATTCCTTAGACTATTAAAACTGGAAGCCAGAAACATGTTAGTGGAAAATTCTACTTTTCACCATTTATGCTGTCTGTTTATTTTTTATGATTTTCTCACTTTGGACCCTGAAATCTCACCACTCTCTTACCCCAGTGTTATGCCAGTGTAAACCTGTTGAGACTCGTTTGTGAAGGGGTTAGTGATGTGTGATTGATAGGCTTTGACAAAACCTACTTTTGGGCCAAGTACCTTTGGTGAGGTGGGGTGGGTGTAGATAGCAGGATATTTCTGTATTGCTGCTTGCAGTGCAGGGAAAAAGTAGGGAGCAGGTAAGACTGGTGCAACATGGACGTGTTGGGCCCTTGCTTTATTTCTAGTTCTGCTTTCTAGTTCTCTTTCAGAACAAAAACCCCTCCTGTGTGTGAGGTTCCCCTAAAGGGATGTGCTTAAATTAGTTTTCAATCTGACCTGGAAGTAGCGTACTGGGTAAATGGTCCTTTTGATTTTTACTCTCTCTCTAGCACTTCAGAACACTTCCAGATGATCAGATAACCCCTGTTGTTTGTGTTCCTCTTTCAAGCATAACCAATGGTAAATGTTGAAGCAAGACAACAAAGGTGAGAATATTACCTCCTACCCCACAAAAGTCTAAATTACCAGTGTCACAAATGTAACAATGATCATGGGAATTACTTGGAAATGGTTGTCTTTCCACCTCTCTGTCAACTCCCTTGGAGTTATTTGCACTGGGTACTTTATATGGTGCTCTTTTTTGGCTGCTGTTTGACACCATTTAGAGAGCAATCTGTTTTAACATGGAAAGCGTTAAAGTCTCCGAGTTGCTAATACCTTTAAAGCAAGCTCCACTCATTTTCTTTGTTTGCTTTTTATGGAATCAATGGGCTGAAGTTTAGTGCTTGTAAAGATGGGGGACTGGCAATGGTAGCTAAAGCCAGCTACTCTGTGAGCCATTAGCGAGTAAGCTCCTCTGTGCAGCATTGCCAATGCAATACAGCCTAACTGGCAGCTCCTTTGCTATTTGTTCCTAGACTGCTCCTCAGCAGAGGATGCCAGTGTGCTTGTTTTTATGACATGGGGAAGTGGAAAGCAAGATGAGGCCACTATGGTTGTTTCCATTTGGGATGTAAGGCAAGGTTTGAACCCAGGTACTCAGGGCGAAATGCTAGTGCAGCGACCTGCTCAGAAAGGGAAGCTGTTGTAAAAGAGCTTTTCTGCACTAGTGCTGATATTTTTTTCCATTTTGTGTAAGTTTACCATTTCAGAATCATTGATACCAGGTCCTGAGGGCATGCTTTGGCTACTGTAGCTGACTAGATGAAGTATGGTTCCCTTATTAACTTGTCAAAGTACGATGCAGCTGCATCATTTGCTCACCCATTTGCTTAACTTAAATAAAGGTTGGTGGTTAGGCTTCTGTTGCATTGTGCTCTCCTGCTAATTATCAGTGTATTTGTTTTAGAGACAATTAGCCACCTGGTTCATTCTCCCATTGAAGTCAGGTCATCATGAGTTACATCTGCTTTCAGGACTCTTCAAGTCCAAGACATAATAAAAAGATGATGGCTATGATTATAAAAAGCATGCAGGGTTGGGCGTAAGTTGTACAGCATATTGAATTCCCAAGGAGGATTGGGTTACAAAGCTCTTGCAGGGGCTTCCTTCTGCATGTCACAGAAGATTGATGTGAATAGAAAGCAGTTTTACGATGCCAGAAGTCCTTTAGCCTATGAATGGTAAAGAGTGTTTGCAAAGGTAGATTGATAAAGGCTAGGCAAAGTGAGACATGATACTTCCCTTTGGCACTGTGGTGATACAACAAAAAAGTGACTAGTAAGCACGTCTCTGTGCATACTGCATTTGCATAAAAATAAAAGTTGTTCAGACCTGTGGGTGTTTCCTTTTAAAAAATGTGCTATATAATGTGGCATAAGATTATGTGTGATGCACATTGACTTTTATAATCCCATATGTTCTGGTAAAACTCTGTATTTTGAAGTAAGATTTTATTACAGTGGAACCTCATTAATTCTCACTAATGACTGGGAGACCCTTTGCAAATTACTGAATTTTGTATACAATCGAATGCCATTAAATGCATTGTGTTGCTAGATGTTCTTCTACATCCTGGGGAGGATGAGCTGTGGAGAACCCTGCCGTTCATGCCTCAGCTATATTCACTCTGGAGAGAGGGGTACAAAGCCATTGCGATGGGTTTGCTAAAGATGTTCACGTGGGGCTAGCTCTGGAGAAGATGGAGCCCTAATGAAAGGAAAAAACAGATGGGGACCTGACAGTGGGTAGATGAGCATAATTTACTGTTTCATCCTTTCTGGCTTAGGGTCATGGAGGGATCACAATCCTGATTTTTCTGGAGAGCATAGGTATCACTAGCCTCATTTAATGGCTCCTAGATGTCAATAGGACCATTTCAGATTCAATAGGGCCACTGACTTAAGTAGAGGTAAGAGCTAATCTTCCAGTAAAGAGCATGCCACAGTTCCTCCTGAGAAACTGCATCAGCACACAAACAGAGACGATAACATTCAGATTTACTTAGGTATACTACAGATGTGTGCATCAAATGTAGGTGAGGCTTAGAGCGTTCGAAGGAACTTTTTGCATGCATAAATGTGCTCCTGGAGATACCTAGTGGATGAGTGCTCATCAGTTGGTATGAAATGATGGAATACCTGCTTGCATCTCTTTCACCTGCCGTATTATGGAGTAACAATAGCAACTTCACAATTAAGATGACAGACTCTAGCTCTTCATTATAAACTTGTTTTTCAACCTGATCTGATTAACTATGCCTCAAAAAAAATCAGTCCTCCTGAATCATTCCCTGTCTCTCCCAGGATAGAGATTTTTTCAGACATATTGCAATTGAAAACAAACCCCCTTAATTCTGTTTACAATGACTGGGCATGAAGGGGCTGAAAGGAGGAATCTGGGGAACTAGGGGGCTCAGACAGATGTGTACAGAGGGAGACAAACTTGGGTCTATAAATGGGGAAAAGGACAAAATTTGTGGGAATGTCTAGGAAAGGGAATGCAATGTTTGGGAGATCAGGTGAACCCCCGAGCAAGCAATACAGAGGTCATGGGAGGGGTGGAAGTGGAAGTCACTCAGAGACACTGAGAAGACTGGAGCGAGGAGAAGGACGGGCAGCAATATCACAGTGCACCCATGGAGAGAATGGAAAGGAGGAGGGAGATGGGAGGCATGAAGGTGAATAGCTATGAAAGGGGAAGACAGGCATGGACGTGGGCATATGTGAGAGGGGTGCATGGTGTGACCAGATTATGGGAGAGGAATGAAGAGTGCTGGCGTAGGCAGGAGAGAAATAGAAGTGAGAGGAAGAGAAGGAAGATGATATGGCAATGGGGAACTGGAACGTTCTCCTAACTGTTCATTCACAGGGTTTTTAGCACTTGTCACGTTTTGAAGATATCTATTTTATAACCAAAGTATAATTTATAGTAGAGGAGGGAAGACTGTTATCTGGTTTCCATTCAAACACTACTTTCAGCCTAGCTCCTTCTAGCTAATCGTTTGGTTAACAGTGCTCAGACATCAGTGTCCGCCTGTGCAGATCTATTACATCCATAATAATCCAAGTGTTTGGAATCGTGAGAATTGCAAAGAAAATGAAAAAGCCCATCATCGTCTGACACCTGAATCTTCTATCCTGAGCAGAAGAAGCACCACTGGCTACAGCTGCTCCCTGACATTTACGGGGAGTAAAGGCCCCTACACCCATGTGTGTTTGGACCTGATAGCCAACCTTTCCCTGCTTTGTTTTCCTCATCATGTTTGGGGTTTTTTTGCCCAGTTACACAGAACTTGCATGGGAATCCTCTTTCTGGTGCTCAGTGGCTGTATAGGAACAAGTCATACATACAGTCATACAGCTTCTTTTCAAGCCTGAAATGCCTTTTTCAAGCCACAGAGAAATTACTTTCTATGTGATGGTTCCCATACAAGTCAGGAGGAGAAGAGTGAATGGGAGACCCTGTGGGAACAGGATGGCAGTGTAGAGGAGCTAGATGAAAGGCACTGGATTGCCCTAATTTCCTGGCATGTAAGAAGGTAATTCACTTTGATAGCACATCACCACTGGTGGCTTTCCAACAGACGGAAAAGACTTGCTAGTTGAGGAAGTAAGTAATGTCACATGAAACATACATAATTTGCACAGAGAGAAAATGTAAGACCACTAAGGTTATTGTTTTGCTAACAATGATTTATGACAATGACACTTTGGAGGGTGCGGGTCTGGGGTAGAAGCTACGAATAAAACGTATTTCTGCTGCAGGGATCTGTTCTTGTATCTGCTTTCTTGCAGACTTTTAGGAAGCAGTAGCAAACTTAATCCTGTTTAGCAATTATGATTTACTTCAATTGGCTCTACTCTTCATACTGTTTAAACTTAGATTTAAAGAATAATATCCACCTTGTTGCTTAACATAAACCCTGTTAAAATAACACACATTTAAAATGGCATTCTTGGCATCATGGAACAATCAAAGGGGAAGACAAAAGCTTACCATACCATTTATATATATATATTTCTCAGAAAAAAAAAAGTGAGAACTTTTAATGAAGACATCAAAGAATACATCTTTCTTAGCTGAAAAGAAGAATGTCTCCTGACAAAAGCCAATTAAGGAGTGAATACATTTTGTTTATTTAGACTTGAAAAATGTATATTCTTGTAAAATGGAAAAAAAAACCCTCAACCACCCAACCCAGTGTTCTTTTAAGGCTATGAAGTGTCTAAGGAAACATAAAGATGTATGACGCATGGAAGCTTGATACTGCATGAAAGAAACATAAAGACTGTGATTTTGCTGTTACCTAAGGCATGATATTGAAATATGTGTTCTGGAAGGGCTTTTTCTCAGTTTACCTAGAGATTCTGGAACAAATTCTGCTCCTGTTTATACCTCTGTAAATCTGGATTTACTAAATGACAGGCGGTAGCATTATTCCAAGTGCATGCACTTCTAACCAAGGGAGGGACTTTGCCCTATATTAAGAGCAAACTAATAGTAGCTTTCCCATGAGATCCCCTTGTTTTGTGCATTCCTTGTCCTGTACTTAAGGCTGTCATCCTACAAGCTATCAACTCCATTTTTAAAAATCAGGGTGAGAAGTCTTTCAGCCTGGGACAGCAAATAGCTTCTGTTGGAGGCCCCGAAGGGCCATGCTCCTCTGATCCTTTCCCTCTTTTAAGGCAGGATATGAGCGTATTTGGACTTGCTTCTCTGGTGGTTGTATAGCAGATGAATCCCAGTGATGGAGGGGGGATTGGGTCGGGCTCTGAAGCAATTCGTGCTGCCCTTTGTCTGCTGCCTTAGGGCTGGGCAGGGGTTAGTCAGTCAGGTGAGCTCCCCCGTGCTAGGCTGAGGTTCCTTGCCTGTGTTTTGAATAAATATAACCAAGTATGTTGAAGAAGATAGAAAACATCAGAAATATTTTTAAAATGTTTGCCTGTCTACTGCATGGAATGGCTAGACAGTTAAAAGGCAATAGTCAGGAGACATAAAAGTGCATCCACAAAACAGACTGGATTGCAAAACATATGTAATAAATGCGTAAAGAGACTATTGAAGACTGAGTATGATTGTGGAAACAGCCATGGGAGAACAAAATGTTCTGACCTGCACAGGACTTCAGCCAAATGGAAACAGCAGAACTTGTACTGTCAAACCTGATTGTCCTTCAAGTCCTGCATCTTGCATCCATTCCTGTGCAATCAGATTCACCTGGGGAAGAAGGAATAGAGGGCTTTCCCCACAGAGTCCTTAACAGACGCTCCTACCACCTGCTTCAGATTATGGGTTTAGGACAATGTTTGTTGTCAACACTTATTCTTCAAATATCGACATGTGCATGAGAAATTTAGTGCATCAGTTGAACTATTTAAGTCATGCCATTACTCCTGTGTGTAAATATTTGCATAATCAGGACCATAGATTCTAATTTCCTTTGAGCAAAGACAGTCTTATACTATAGCTAGCATATGGGGTGTTTTAACTTTGATAATATAACAGTACAAAATAATCAAAATAAGATAGTAAAAGTTGGCTAAAATATAGAAGGAATCAGAGGAGTTCTGCTATATGCCAAACCAACATCTTTACATTGGTGCAAGAAAGAAGTAGATGAAGATTTTAGAAATAACTTAGAAATAAAACATAAACAACCATATTTTGCAAACCATAATTGAGGAAAATTCTTATTATCTTGGAGTCCTATATGTCTGGCAGTTGTGATTACAAGGTCTGCTTGGTGATACTGGAAATAGCACTTAAAAAAAGTTATTCTGGGAGACTGTAACTGATGCAGGAAGTCTTATACCACAGAATGGTAACTGTCTTTATACTGTATATTTTATAACTGCAGTTTTTTTCTCTAATGGGACCATATTCTTCCTCTGTCACTTAATTTTCTGCTTTCCAGGCTTTAAACAAAGTCTTAAACTTTTTAGGGTACATTTTAGTTTGGAGTTCTGATTAAAACAATGGATTATGTTTCTTAGAAATTGCAACAAACTTTTAATTTATAACATGACAGTGGAAAATAGGTTGTGTCAACATAAGAATATTCTTTCCTGTGACAAGATGAAACTGTGGCTCATCAGACTGGTGCGAATACTGATCCCACAATTGGATTTATCATGAATTTATTCAGAAAGGCTAGATTCAGGATTGGAACCCAGGATGTTTATTACACTCTAACTTGAAAATATTGGGTACCACTTGCATTAGACTGGAATGGACTAATCAGGACTTATGAAAAAAATTAATTTGTCTGTGTTGTTAGAGGAAATGAGAGCGTGCAGGGAAAAGCTAGGGTCCCATCATGAAGAAATCTCACGGTAAATAGAGCTTTATTGTGTACCACGAAGAGGGAAGTTGAAGACTGTTTTCTTTTATCATTCAGAGTCATACTGGAAAATGGATGGTAAAAACTTCAAATAGTCAAGTGCCTATTGATGTTTTTTGCTTATAAAAATAGTACAGGCACTTAACAGCCTTTGTATTACGTACATTCTTTAGCATGAGTGGGTAGCTGTGTTAGTCAGCAGGACAAACTAAATAATAAAGTTACTGATACATTTTTATAGACAAATCAAAACAAATACCTGGGCTTTCAGAATTGTTCAGGATGCCTCTTTACAACAGAAGCAGCCACAGAAGCCTGAGTGGTTCCAAATGTTGTGTCTACAGAATATTACTTATAACAGCGGTATAGCCAGAGTCCTATTGTGCAACAGTAGATGAAGCTGAAACACCTCTCAATTAATTGTGCATTTATTAAACACTATGATTTACAAGGAAAAATGTAGTTCATGGGGGGGTCATAGCTAAGTTTTTATGCTTCAGCAAGAGCTTGCAAGCATTTCAGTATGGCACATCATTTTTAAACAGAAAATAATTGTACAGGCCTGAGCAAAGCATGGCTTCATGGGTAGGCTACTTTTTCTGATTTGATGACCTATTGAAACAGCTGGAACTCCACCCCTGTTTCTGTATCTATTCAGGGGAGGAAGTTAGGTGATCCCTGAAAGGTGATTCAGGGAGCCTGAATAATGCCCTAAGGAGGCACCTGAGGCCAGCCAGAAACAAACACAGGCATGGAGATGCTGCTGGAATTTAATCTGAGGATTACTGTCCTCAGCTCTATGGTCGACAGGACTGCTCCTGCCCCCAGGCAGCTTGTGCACCCCTAAGTCTCCACTTACAGTTTGAAAAAGGAGAGTCAAGACTATACTCCTGTCTGCCTGGCCTACTGGACAAGCTGCATTTTCACCCTTACAAATGGGAGAAAAAAGATAGTTTGCTTATGAAGAATGAACCTAAATTGCCTACAGTTGCATTCTGGGGAGAAGAGGGGGGGCAGCCCCTAGAGACCTGGAATCCTCAGTTTACACCAGAGTGACACAAAAGGACTGATGTGTCCAAAGTGATATAGTACGATAGGCTTTATTTAGGGTTTTCGAATGTATCATTGTTAAGTCCAATTTAATCAATTTTAATAGGAATTGTATTTCAGATCAGAGTCTTCAGGGCAGCCATCATCACGCCTCTTTAATTCTCCTAACCTATACATTTTTACTGCATGGATAAATATGCTTTGAAACTAATGCAGTGTCATTGAATCCAATACATCCGTAGTGGAACCAATCCATGCATGCTCAAGTCACTAAATTTTTATGGAAATGAATAGATTTCCTTTCAAGGCATAATATTTTCATTTATACCAGTAGTTTTTCATTGAAACCAGTGCTTTGTTTTCCAAAACCAGCATATTTCAGTTCAGGCTCATATACATCATGCTTGAATTTTTTTTTCCTTTTGTAATTAAACCCATTGAACTAAACACAGTATTGGTTGTCTAATGAAACCAACACATTTTCATAGGGACTACTTAGGGCGAGTTTAAGCCAATGAATACACTGTGCTTCTCAGTGTAATTTAATAAAACGAACACTGTGAAATGGAACATGCTTTTACAGACAATCTGCCTCAGGACTTTGCCCCCATATTTTCCCATAAGTTGAATTTGAGGCCTTAAGGTTTTCTGCTCTTTTGGAGGATTTTGCTTGTCAGTGGTAGCCAGACAAGCTACAAGGAGGATAAGGAGGGGCTGGGGTGAATGGGTGAGTGGTGGGTGAATGTACACTGAGTATTAGAGCATCCTCAGAGGAAAAGAGAGTAGCCAGATGACCAATGTGCTGCAGTGATGCTTGACCAGTTTAGCATTCCCTTGGGACTCTGCTAGCTGATACATTTCAGGAAAGCCTGTAGGTTGTTTTGGATACAATGAGTTTGGCTATCACACTGCAGTCCCCCCCAACATTCATCTGTTACCGCTTTGCAGAGCTGCACCCAAACCTTGCAGGGTTCAGGCGGTGGCTGTGACCACTTCCATTACACATCAGGGAAACAGGGGAATTTTGGGGCAAATCCAGAATAACTCAACTTTCATTGAGTTATTCTAGAATTAAGCAGTGTAACTGATCAGTTTGACTCAAGAAATTGCCACACACTGTAAAGAAATGTACTGTAAAGTGATAGTGATTTGTTTAATAACATGCAAAACAGATATTTGCCTCACAATTGGATAGAAAATAGCCACCATTTTGTTGCAGATGTTTCATTGTTTTGGCAAAGGTCAGATGTCATTTTTATAGCTCTCAATGGTGTTAGTAGGTTTCTGAGTCTACTTAGAAGGGAAAACCTAGGAAAGGAAGGAAAAGGCTGTATACAGGACTGTGTGCTCTTTAGAAGACAAACTGCTGATGGAGCTTGGAAATGAGGCCTCTAAGTTTCTAAGAAGCAAAAACTTTGGCATTTTGTGAACAATAGAGGTGTTCACAGCAGTTTCTTCCAAACTGTATGGCACTTTTCAGCTAGGATTGTGTGCAGTTTATGTCAAAACATTTCAGTGAAGAAATACAAATACAGACTAATGTTTGACTTCTTTTGTTGTGTTGAACTGGAGCCAGAGAAAGTATTTATATATAAATCCACTTGTGAAATGCATAACCCTCTCAATGTGACTTATATGTTTGAGGCTTACAGAGAATTCAAGCTGATTGACAGAAAATACTGCTCTTACGGTGTCAGAATGTATTATCATGCTTATATAGAAACGCAAAAAATCAGTTTTTTTACCAATGTACGTGTTCATTGTCATTATGTTCTAGTATACTGGAGATGTTCAGGTACTGAAATACCCAATTTGCTAGGACCTAAAGATACCATGAAAATATATTAGGCAACCAGATGGATAATTCAGCTTGTTGGTTTAAAAAAGCGTGCATTAAACATTCAGTATTTGAAGCCTGATCTAAAAAAATGATTCTGTGGGGTCAAAACTGCCATTCAGAGAAGGAAAGAAAAATAAGAACTGAGACAATTAAAGAAAGCTTTCCATGTTTGTGCTACAGTTAGTTAGTTAGTTAGTTGTTCTTCCTTTTCCTCCTTTCTCCCCCCACTAAGCCTGTGCACATCAAGCAACTGACAGTACAGTCTGCAAATAGATCATGATCAGATTACATACATCTTTATGTATCTGGCATACAGGTGCTATCTGTTTTTGCAGAATAGTTTAGATTAAAGCAAATTAATTTTGTGTAACGTGTCCTATATGAGAATGCCCTGTGTCACTTCAATTGCTCCCATCGCATCCTTTCTTTTCCCTCATCCCAGGGTCGCTCTTTAGACCGCTTGCAGTACTCATATTTTCCCTTTGATCTTGTACCACTGTCTTATTACCCTCTCTTCTGCTTAGATATGGCACTGTTCACCATTTACGATTTGTTAAACACCACTAGGATCTTGCATGTTAAAGGATTGTTATGTGAATGAAGAGGAGGAAGAGACAGTTGGCCCTTGGTAATTTTAGTATCGTGACCATTTTTATCAAGTGGGTGGCCTGCACTGGTACTCAAAAATGTTCTTCCAGTGACAGAGTGGAAAAGTGTGTCAGTTCCTGCAAACGGGCAGCACCTTAAAGAATAGATCGAGACAAGTGTCACTTCAGAGGAGAAGGAAGTACAGAAAAAGAGCTGCTTGGAGAAGCAACCTTGGTGCCACATTGCACGTGGGGATATGGCACAGGGGAGAAAGGACAAGAGCATCAATGCCTACATTGCCTACATTGCCTGGCTGTGGCAAGCAAGAAAGACAGGGCAGGAACAAAGCCATAGAAGGGCTTGAGGAGAAGTACAAGATGGGTCAACTTGACACAGCAGTCTTAGAAAGATTTAAATATAGTGTGGCTGAAGCTACAACTACCATAGGGAGGATTCTTGTGTTCTTAACTGCATAAAATGATACTTTACCAACTGAGTGGTTTAGCTGCCATCGGTAGCTACATCTGTAGATAACATCCTCCACTCTTCTCCCAACCAAACCTGGCTCTTAGAGTTTCCCCGAAACTCTTGTTTCACACAGTGTAGAACTGCTGTTATACCTCCACATCTCTTGTGCATCACCATGTGTATTAATTAAATTTTAAACCAGAGCATCATCAGCTTGGTATAGTTTTGCTATCACTTATTCTGATATGTGGAGCAGAGTTCAGGGATGGCTGCTATGGAGCAGGAGTGGATCAGCTGCTGTAACTCTTTCCACCGTAACACTTTTGTTAGTAAGTCAATGGGGTAATGAATAGCTAAGGAGTTATTTCATTCCACTCAGTGTTTTTATTGTGATGCTGTGCTTGCAGGTATTTATGCCTCCCATGCACATAGATAAGGCTCCCAGTGACATGACAGGACCAACTTTGAATAGAAAAACCAAAATCCTAAGTTTCACATCTTACCAGGAATTAATACTTATATGTGCTAATGCTTATAGAGAAACAGTGATGAAATTTGTCTGTGGAGTTCACATTCTCTACCTAGAATACAGAGCAAGCTTCATTAATATTCTGTACCCTTTCTATGCTGTATCCTATGAATGACATTTAAAGAACAAGTGCACCCCTCTCACCTGTGAGGCATTGGCTTGAGGAACATAGCATGTAAGAAGCTCTGAGAATTTACACAAAGCATATGGAGGAAGTTAGGCTAGAGACAGTGGCTCAATCTTATTCTTACATCCTTTCCATCAGATGATGCTGTTATACCAGTCTTTGTCCCCTAAAACTCAAAAATCAGAGAAGGAATTATGTATTTTGCCAGAAAGTTTCTTACTCTGCTCCTGGGATGGCAAGGCTACATGAGGTCATATTCACCATACCAAATAGAAAGCTGCATTCTCATGCTTGAAGATTTCAGCCAAGAACTAAAAGAGAAAAGTGATGAGAAAGTACCTGTTATGCTGAAACTGAAAATATGCCAGCTCTGAATCCTACTCAGGGAGGTGGAGAGATCTTTTTTTTTCTTCTAAAATGTATAGATTTTATATTCAGGTCTCAGTCACATTTCCATTGGGTGACTAATTTTCTCCATATGCAACTAGGGGAAGAAGGGTGAAGAGGGTTTCCAGGTTTAAATGAAAGAGTATTACAAAGGAAGCGAATTTACAAAACAGCAAGCTTTATGAGAAGTAGGATAACTAACTGTTCTCACAATAGAAAGAGAAGTGGAAGGACAATAATGACTGTTCACTGACAGTTTGAGAAACGATAAGAGCTACTAGCAGCAGTACATACCCTTCCACTCTCAGCCAAGTGAAGTGTTATATAAAATGAAGTAGAGCAACTATAACTAATAATAATGATTTTTATCATAGCCATGACCGCTATGAACCTGGTCAATGGGATAAGAGCAGGACAAGTGGAAGATGAAGCATATAAATAACATGTGTAAAAGCAGAACAATAAGCAGCACTTCAGACAATACTGTCTTCCCTCAGTCATGTTCAAAGGTTGTTTTAGACAGCAGCTTTTTATGTGGGTGGGTTCAAAAGTAGCGTTCGAAACTCTTCAAACCACCTATTGAGCAGGGACAAGAGGACAGTGGAAAGGCCACCCTGGACAGATTAACCTTCATCTTGTCTGCAGTCCACTTTCTGGACCAAGCAGAGCTATGAAGTAGAAGAGAAAATGTGAAAAAAACATTGCTGTATCTAATGATGCTTTAATGTAAGTGAGAGAAAATATCTTTTCCTTTCAAACACTGATCTTCTCTCACCTTCAGGCGTACACTCTGGGATATCCTGGGCAGACTTGTCTGGTTCAAATGGAGCAGTACCTTGCAAAATTGGGCCTAGAAGCCTCACAGGTGCCTTGGAGCACTGCAGGGGAGGATGGGATGAGTGAGATGTGATGCCAGGCACAGGTATGCCTGCAGAGATGGCCCAGCAGGACCAAGAGGAGGGACGTGAAATTAGGTGCAGAGGTGGCTGCACTGAGGGCCCTGATGATCTCCGGGTACACAGAGGGAAGGACATAGTACCCAACCTCAGTGAAGAGCTGTGTGTCTTCACACATCATGTGAAGTGGGCATGGGCTCATGTGTGTCTCCCAGATATGGGCTTGCAGAGAAATGAAATGAAACAAAACAACTGTCAAACAAACATGAAGCCTCAAAACCGAGCCCTAAATACTAGAAGGAACAAAGTAAAGCTGAAATTCTTTATCTGGCATCGCTAGAATCTGTACTTACATACTATTTACATAACTATACCCTATCTGATCAACTCAAATGTAGTCACTCTTGGTGTGTCAAAATCTATTTGTGCCTTACCAGAGAGTAGATTAACTTTGCAGATGCTAATAGCTACAGGATGGCAGGATTTAGACTAGGGAAATTGCCTAATCCTTAAATATAGAGGCACAAATGAGTTACTTCGTATCCCAGGGGAATATGGTACAAATCTACAAACAGATAAAACACAAGAAATACTGTTTAGACACACGACACAGCCACCGTGAACATGATCACGAGATTTCTTGCACAGTTTTTGTTGCCTTCATGTCACCTCCCTGCAAAAATGCGTGTTGTGTACTGCCATGTTCTGTGGCTGTTTTACACGCAGGCAGCACTTCGATGGGGACACACACGTTCTCACCTCTCCGAGAAAGTACTGACAATCCTTTGCTTGTTCACTGCTATATCATCCTTGACACAGTATAAATCAAGCACGGTATAATCACTCTTGTGGGTGCTGTCCCATAATAAAAGTGGGACATTCCTCTGGGAAGGGGAGAGTGGAAGCAAAACATATGCCTGCGGAGGCAGGAGCTGGACCTTAACATTTTAAAAAAACGGTATTTCCACCATGGCTATTTAAAACCCCCTCCCTCCGTTTATGTATTTTTAAGTGCATACTAATGTAAATACATCTGATCATATGGCAAATGTCATACTGTGTGAGGAGAACGTATGACGGCTTTGCCTGAGGGAAGAGTCAGGCTTTCCACCATCGGCAGGCAGGTCATTCATGGGTTGTCAGGTAATGTCCCACTGATTAGGGCGGTTGTCCTGTCACACCGAAGACAACATGCCGCCTATGAAAAGTGTAGTCAGCTTACGCACACTGGTATACCTCCATTTGGGAGGAAGTAAAATGAAATTCCCATACTTTCTGAATGATTTGCCACATGCAGAATTATACTCACGGTGGAAGGCAACTTCCGACTACAAGGAATTTTTTTTGTTAATAATCTTAATTCACCCATCCAGTAATGAGGTACACAAGAAGAGTTAGCTACACATACAGTGTTTTCTAAAACTATTTCATGAAATAAAATGTAAACAGAATGAATTAACAGAATATATTTTTTTCTAAAGAGTAATTTTCTAATTTTTCCGTTGTGCAGCAGCTGCTGTTGCCATGCTGTCATTGCTGTTGCTATGTATTTTTGAGTGTGCCAAGATGTAATTGGCTACTTCAGCATATATAAACTATTGGTAGAGATGTTTCTATGGAAGATCACATCTTTTTTTGATTGGTTCATGTTGAAAGTAGATGTGCTTAACTATCATCTCAATTTAAATTGAGACCAACAGGTTTCAAGTCTCATAATGCAATGAAGCCACATGCTATTCATCATGGTGGAACTGAATTTAGGCAAGAACTTTTATGTTGACATCACAGTAGAATATGAGTGAGATTGCATCTCTGCAGTCTGCAAATGTTTCTACAGTCTTTGGCAAACTTTTTGATCCACTGTTAATCGTATTTGCTCTGAAAATATGGCTGCTTCCTGGTTTTGCCTGACATAACTTGCAAGCTACTAAATCAAAACTCATTTCAGACTAGTTATGTATTTTGCCTGAAGATTTTTTGTAAAGAAATATTGGCTCGTGTAATGTCGCCATGTATCTAAAAATCCTCTGAAAAGATTGACTAATACATATAGAAATGATGCCAAACTCATCAGGTTAAAGGTTGGTAAACCTAGGCTACATGATGGGTTTTTGGGAGAACTAAGGACTCATCATTTCAACTGGGGAAGAGATTATCTGCTTATCTGCTCTCGACATGCTTGTCATATGACTTTGATCTAAAAAGTAGAGATGTACACCTGGGCTAAGAAGTCATGGGGTCAGTGAAAGTGAGACACACTATGTAGTAAGTATTAATTTCAGCTTCATACCACTAAGTTTTCCTACAGTCAGGATGATAGAATCTGTCTTGAAAACATTATTCATATTTATGCTAATAATTGTTTTATAACTAAAGTTTACTTAGGTTACATGAAAATCTGCTACATCCCAAATATAGATGCAACATAAGGTGAGACCTAATGCAAGGTACACGAGTACATGACTGCAAACACTATGGGATTAATTTTTTCAGAACAAATGACATGTTTTGCAACCTCAGTTTCATAATTCTGCCTTACTTAAATACTTTCTCATTGTAGAATTTAAAATAAAATTTGGGGGTTTTTGGACACTCTGAGGTTATAGAAATGTATTTCCAGAGGGAAATTTGCAAGTCCTCCCCTGTAGGAGGTGGCTGAAGTGTTATTTAGATTTAAATGAAATGAGACTTGATTGAAGGGTTGTTAAGAAGGGACTAAGCAGTGTTGGGTTACATCACAGAGAAGATGAATTATCATCTGCTTGGTTCATAAAATCTCTTCAGCTATTGCCTATGCGAGGTATTCTTTTTTATGTCTTGTGCACCTCAGCATCTCCTAATTTATTAGCAAGTCAGACCATTCCCTCTTTTCTTATTCCTAAAACTTCTCTTCTTTGGCTACTGGTCTGATTCTTGTTCTATTACATCAAAGATTATTCTTTTTACTGGAAATTCTTCTTTCTTTTTTTTTCTTTTCCTCTGTCTTTGTCAGACCAATTACCCAACTCAGCATTGGCAAGCACAAGCTTAAAGCTTTGGAGATAAATTTTTCTTTCTTTTTTTCCTCCCTAAGTCATGGGAAGATCATACTGTCTGCCTGAGAAGAATTTAATTTCCTTCATCTATAAGCTGTACAGTTGGAAATAAACTGTCTAAAGAAATTTTGATTTATGTTATTTAGTATTGACTAAATATTGAAATTTACTAATGATAGCACGTGTCAGTCTCCAAAAAGACAAGCTTTTTTAAAAAGAAGGTTTATGTTATTTATGTCACCAACCTGCCATTTTAAATATTTGCTTTTCACTAAAAAGCTTATTCAGGACTAATAACAATGTTACCATAGTGTAAATTTTAAAAAATCAGAGTAAGTTTTTGCAGTGTTGTGAACTGCAAATGGTCTTTTAGAACATTACATTTTAATTTAGATTTTTCATTTAAAAGATGTTTTGCTGGCATTATGGTGCACCCATGAAACATGATTTATGGAAAGGCTGTGCACGTGCACACACACACACACAAATACCGTTGCAGGACAGATATGCTTTACCTTCTGGGGCATCCTAGCACCTTAGGCACAGTCTTAGAAGTGATTGCAAGTCCTTGCAGACTCTATGGATGAGTGCCACAATGACATAATGCCATGGGTACGTGTGCAATGCCCCTGCAAAGCATTAGTTTACCTGCTGCATTCTCCTCCGATCACTTCCAGCTGAAAGCTGGTGAGTGCCATTACTGCTACTGCTTGCAAGCAGGCAACAACTTAATGGAGATGATTCCCTTTAAGAGGTCTCTGCTGAGTTTTTGGTTGTCAGGGAAGATGATAGTCTCATCCCTCTGGTTAGATAAAATTAAGACTCCTTCTGAATATCTCATTATTGATCAAGTGGCACTTGGAGTCAGCTGGTTATATTCCTTTTCTGAGAGGCTAGCCACTCTCCAGAGGGGCTTCTAAGGCTGGGAAGAAGCCCTGGCCTGTAAGGGGTTTTCCTGACATCCTTTCCTTTGGGTAATCTCAGGTGTTAATAAAAAATAAAGACTGACTCTAACTGTTGTGAAGAAAAAATTCCTGGCATCTTGAAACAGGCAGAAATTAAAAATGTTGTGAACTGCTTTGGTCACATCAGCAAAGCATTGACCAAATCTGGATGACATGGTGTAGCAGTAAGTGAAACCAGAATTTGGTGCTCAGGCTTAACCTTATTTCTGTGACATCCATGAAGTGGGCAGACAGATTAATGGGTGAGAATAGAGATACAGCTATGCCCTTTCCTCTCCCTGCTTGATCCAAAAGGATGTGGGAGGGTCTCTGTTCAGGCCTTGATATGGTTTATATACTAATGTTCTCAGCCTAGCGTGGCCCAGAAATGCTTAGTTTCTAGGGACTACAGGCTGAGTGCATCACGGTATCTATACTTCAACTTGCCTAATTGTTTCTCAGAGAAAGGTCATTTTCGATTGTTATAATTTTCTTAAACTTCTCCCTTTTGAGCAGAAACTCCGCTCACTATCAGACACACACCAGTTTTTTTTACTGAAAGTTTAATAAGAAATGATAAAGCCATTTGCAGATAAAAGAAGTGAAAAATAATTTTCTTTGCTAAGGAAATATCACTATAGGCTAAGGGCTCCGTGCTGATACTTGGAGTTAAGTGTGCATATTTCTAATTCAAGAATGTGAATGCTGCTTGGGTACAGGAGTGTATAATTTGCTGTAATCTTGGCCTGTGCATTTTTCTTAAACTGATACTTTATTATTTGGAGCTAGTCCATTTGTCTAAGTCCCTCTTGTATTCCTTTCAAGCACACCCGTATAGGAAAATAAGCCTTTCTTTATCTTTAAGACAATGGCTTTTTTGTTTGTTTGTTTCTAGATCATATCCAAATGAATTAATTGTGACTACTTGATCTTGCTAATTGAACTTCTAATTTATGTGTATTGTTTTGGAGTCAAGTCGTGCTCTTACTAAGGAGAAATATGGAGTTATACAGGGAGAGCACAAGGAAGTATCCTGAAAGAGAAATGCCAAGGTCAGGGGGTTCCCAGTGACGTCCTGCACATTCCCCTCCTACAGCAGAAATTTTACCTGCTAATATGTGAATATATGAGTTGATACTTGAGTCTACCTGCGTCCAGGCAAAAAAGGTCTCTCTAAACTGCATCTGAAACTGAAATAGCACTTGTACAGGAATTTGGACTGGACAGACCTCATGGCAAGGTCCTCAGTATTAAAATGAATGTTACAAACAATATTATTTTATGGGTATTCGCTCCACCCTTAGCTCAGTTATGGAGTGTTCATAGTTGACATTATCCCTCTGTTTACTGTCCCTCTTGTAAACCTCCTCTTTGGCTTGTGTGAGATACAACAGTCCACTGGTTTAAATGGGACTATACTGGTATTCTTATCAGATAAAAATCCACCCTGCTGTGTTGATTTGTATTAAAGAGTTTCATACACCTGCAAGGGCAAGAGAGGTTAACAGTTAGACTGGGATGCACTGGAACTTCTGGCATGTGGGATGAGATGGGAAACACAACTGGGTTTTGGAGCAGTCACTATGGGGTTCAGTATGGTGGAAGGATCATTTGGTCCAGTCCTCAAGTATGAGGTAGGGGTACCTTGAGGTACCTTGATATACCTTAAGAGTTTTAAACTCCTAGTCCCTTTCTTCAACATCACTTGCTGGGCATCAGGGGTTCATCTCTCCTGAGATTAGATACCCGTGATGAAGTTATTTAGAGCTGTGGTGGAGAACAAGAATCACTTCTTAGACCTATTTTATATACTCCTTCTAGATTTAAAAGAATTGGTAAGTAAACACTCCTGACTTCGTTGAGTAGACTTAGCTGTATCTCCCCTGAGGATAGAGGAAGGACAGGGGGCTTATGCTTAATGAGATAGATCTGACTTTGTATGCCCCAGTTTGTTTCCTCAGTCCATTACTGCAGTGAACACTGAGAGACATGCAGAGCTATGCTGGGCGTGGTTTTCCCCTAGTCTGTTCCAGGTTTTAGCCACCTACTACCTTTGGAGTTTGCAAGACCCCTTCAGGGGTCTGCAGTACTGTAAACTGTACTGAAAACAGAAAAGTTTCTGGCAGCCGCTTTTCAAAATTACTACTATGCTTTAACCTTCTGTGATCTGCTCACAAACCACCCTTCTTGCATGCTGCTGTACAGGTAGCCCTCTAGGAGCTAAGCGGTGAGCAGTTGCGCCTGCTCATTAGAGGCCCATCAGATTAGCTGCTTGGGAGACTCAAGAGAGAGATTTGTTTCACAGGTCTGCTATTGCAAGTCTGTGTATGCAAACCCAGCTTTTATTTCGTAGGTTCACTTCTGCAGATGCCAGGGCTAGAATTTTGTTTCCTTGTTTGTTTATAAATTAAAGGTCAGATCCTGGGATCTGGTCCTCTTGAATTTCTTGGCTTTTGCCAATTTAAACAATCCCTCGTATGATTATCACATAGTATTATAGTGATTACACACCAGTCTAGGAAGACTGACATTTTGATAAGCCCACCTCAGAAGATCATGATAAAAGTAAGCACAGCAGGTGTTGCTAAATTGAAGATGACCATTTGTTCAGGCCTGTTGCTTTAGTTAGTAGCATTGCTCTTTTGGTCTTGCTAAGGGTGTGTATCACTGCAGACCTGAACCCTGCAACTCCCTTTTTTCCTGCTCTTCAACTTATTATCCTTTCTCATCATTGTATTAAATCCTATGGTTTCAAAGATTAGTGTCATGTGCATCACTATAATTGTTGTACTAAGCAGTCATTTTTGGGGTGTGTGGGGAGTGGATTTTAGCAACAATAATTTCCTTGAAAGTGAGAAATCGAAATCCAGTATAGCTTCAGGAAAACATATACTGACAGCGGTACACAGCATGATGCAGACAAGACAGAAATAAAGCATGTTGTTTTCTTGTTATGTGCTATGTGTGGTTTTAGTCTCACTTGTTACCTATACAGAGATCGCTGATACAGCAACATTTGTGCATTGTCCTATTCCATTGAGGTTTGCTGGAAAGGACTTCCCAGAAGATCAGAGGTGGCCATTAGTGCTCTTGAGACAAAGCAAGACAACTGGTTTTCGAGTAACTCTGGTGTGATTTGAGTGGGATAATGGAGCTGTCTTTAGCAGTAGGATTTCCCTGCCCACACTCCAGGGACGGGGAAACCAGACCCCTGGAAGGGCTGCACTGGGTGACGAAACACTTCCCTCATTGAAGTTCTCTGAGTTCAAGTAACATTCAGGAGTGACTGCAGTTCTCTCTACATCTCTATTTCAGCTACTGCCTCTGTGACAGTATGAGATAACTCAATTAATACAAAAAGATAAGAGTATATTAGAGTCCTGTGAGGAAGAAGTTCCTAGATTGAGTCCCTAATGCATACAAGGATAATGGTAAGATAAAGCCCTAGTTAATTATATTGAAGAGGCAGGAAGAAACTCACAACTAATTGTGCTGTAGTTAAAAGTATTTCTTTTTCTAAATGAACACTTAGTACTGATCGTGTTCCTATTATTGTATCAGAAGATCAGGATTACAAGGTCTAGACATTCACTAATATGTAGATACTGTCCTCAAATAAACATCACTTTGGAAAACTGCAGGTGTTTTGCTTGTGCTGTGGATGTTAATGGTAGTAGCGAAGTCTTGGTTTGCTATATTGCTTTGAGAGACACTGTTGCTGTTAGAGATAGCAGGATCTAGAAGTACTGGACAACTGCATGACTCTATTAATGCATGCATGTACATGTGCTACTTCTCTTATTTCTTTACATCCTGTCACATCTCATCTCTGAGACAAAAGCTGTGCTGAACAGACACATCATAGCTGGCCTATGATGGGCAAGGCTTCAGTCCTGAGACAGAGGAGAAGAGATGCTTTTTCATTGACTCTCATAGGAAGCAAACAAAGCCCATTTATCTGTGGTGGAAGTCAAAAATCCACTGCACTTGCACACAACCCCCCTCTCCAACACACACACACACACACACACGCACAAACATGCAATGTGTTTGTCTGTGGTTGTGCACAGAGAGTTTCTGCAGCGGGGGATTCACCTCACGAAGGGATGGAGTGGAAGGGCAGTCTTGTCGTATCGTGAGGTTTCTACAGAAAACCTGTCTGTGTAGGCTGCCCTTGGAGATGTGCTGAATCAGTGCCTTCCTCCGTCAGCTTGCCTTATTCCTTCATGTTGCAGTAATCAGGGCTACTGATAAAACCTGTGAAAATGAATTAATTTTCCTGTTAAACTCGTCCAATTATACTAAAAGGAAATAATGAGAATATGAGGGAAATATAGCTATCTTAGCCTACAGATCACCCAACATCCTCAGTACAGAAGCATCTAAAAGCTGCCTGCTAAGTTGGTTGATATGCCTTTTATTTAGCTTGATGTTAATTTGCTAAACACTGTTTTGGTGTATGTGATTGTAGAACATAAAAATGCAGTAGGTGGTTTATAGGAGATGAGAGCAAAAGAATACTCTGTGCAACGAGCTCTACATACAATGCATATTCTCCAAAGGGATGAAATTTCCCTCGAGCTAATGGGTAAACTGCAAAGTGAGGTACACTAGCAGCTTTATGGTTTGCTTTAACCTGCTCCTCCTACCCGTGCTTTGTGGTGGGTGTACAACTGTTGCAAGTAGGTGGCACAGCTGTTTGCGTTGACTGGCTCAGTACCTTTGGGATACAGACAACACAGTTAACGTTGCAAGATGAAAATGGCATCTATACTTTAATAAACTCATTCTATTTCTTTGTGAGAGAAAAGGGGGAGACGGGGGGGGGGGAGAAGTTGCCAGCTTGACTTTATCTGCATTAGTGGCACTGCTCAAATCACACGGTGGTGGCTAATGCTTGCAAAATCCTGACTAGCATTTGAAAGGGTAACATCAGTTTATTATTGCTGCAGTAGCTGTTAACTTTATGAAGATTTCCTGTGCACCTGCCTGCTACCACATCTTTAACATATATGCATATTTATACAACTTAGGCAACATATGTTTGATGATTTTTGTCATTTATATTTACTACAGTATGGATAGCAATTAAAAAATAACCATGTTCACTGTGATGAATTGGTGAAATTCCTGGAGAAGTAGAAACTACATGAAGAATCTGAAGATAGAGAACAAGGTAAAAAGCATGTAAAAATCTAGTTCGTCAGTTGGAATATAAAAAACACAGGCATGTGCACCAATGTGTGTGTATGTGTGTATGTACATATAAAAACATAAAAATGACAGGAAGAATACACTATTTCATTTAGAGGTAGAAGAACAGAATAGATAGTCTAGGGTGGGATATTTTCCCATTTCATCCACTCTTTACAGATAAATGGTTGAGTTGTGTTGTAGGGGTGATGAAAGAGGATGACATTTTCTGCAGAGCTGGTGTTCTGTTCCCCAGTTTTGTGTGTTTTGAATGTAAAATGGATGTATCTAATTGCAGATACACGTGCAAAAGCAAATGGTGTGCTAGGACCTGCGTGATGATGCAGTCCCGTGTCTGACTCATCCTGGCAGCAGATCGGGCAGGTCTCCTGAGCACCAACTCAGGTGCCAAGACCGGGGAAGGGCTATGGAGAGGAGTTTAGGGAGTGATCCTTAGAAGTAGCCAGTTTAGGGGAAAGCTCAAGCTCAAGTCTGTATTTGGTGTGTCTGAGTTAAAAATAGAGGAAGATCCTAGGGTGAGGGTAAGTTTTGGATATTAGCCCACCAAATCCATGTGGGCACATGCACACCAGCACCCACACTGTGTATGAAAGTGAGATAAGCACACGTGATTTGTACTCAGAATGTAGGTGCCAGCTTTTTTAGAGAGAATTTCTTACCATGTGGCATATTATCATATTCGAGACCTGCTCATCTCTGTAAAAAGACAGAGGATAGTGGGCTGTGCAGAAATGGAGTGAGACGGTGGAAATGCTCGTAGTGGAGCTGTGAAAACTGACATGGGAGTGGAAGGGAACTTAGAAAATTTAAGTTAAAGAGAAAAACAGGGAAGACTAAGAAAGCCAGATCTTGTCCTGGAAGTAGTATTTTCCATGTCAGCATGGTGATTTGCCTAGAACCCTTTATTCCACTTCTTAGAAAGATGCTCTAAATTAGCCTCAGGGTGCCTTTGTTACCCTCTTGTGACATGAAATTAACTGCCGCTGTAGTTTCTCACAGAGGCTAGAGCAGCCCCAGGTCCACCCCCATTTACACTGTCTGCCTATGCCCAGAAATGCCCCGACTGACATGACTCTGCTCCAAGCCATGCAGCATTACCCCCAGCAGTGTAATTCAAAGTAAACTAAACTGCACAGCAAACAGTTCACCCACTTCAACAAACAGGAACATTTACTCATTTTTTTCTTACTGTTGCTTACCCCTCTACCAGCAGTTAGTGCATATGAGGCAGCAGTCTGTGCTGCTGGAGCGTTCCCTTATGCAGAGCACCCCTAAAGCAGATAGCTCTGCCGGCATTTGGACCATTTTGTATTAGCAGGGTGGCTCAAACTGGCCTCGGTAGACCACAAGATATGTCACATCACTTTTGGAACTACATCTCTGGGTGGTTTATTGGCCTGTTTGTCAAGTCAGGTGACAACATCTTCATACATTGATTTTAATTTGTATTGAATATAAAGCTTTGAGAGTGAGACTTTGTATCAGATGCTTATTGAAATCCATGCTACTTCAACTGTTTTCTCCTCCCTCAGTATTTTAACAATTCTATTAAAGAAAAAAGCCCTGAACAGAATCAGTTTGGGGTTTAAAAAAATTGTCTGTGTGCCTTAAGATTGACAACTCCTAGGCCAGTGTTTAGCCCAATGCAATGCAAACCTGCTGATATATTAAACCCCAAACCAGCATTTATAACAGAAATACAGTAAGCCTTTAACTATAACGACACTAGCAGGTGTCACCACGATAAAGATAACAGCCTCCCCATGAACAAATATTAGATTAAAGAGATCAATCAATCTGTACCTTAAATTCTAGGCCCAGTGTGATCTCTACCAGTAAAAAAAAACTTCTACTTTGTCGGTGCATTGTAACGGGTGAAAGACCTCTTGATTGTTCAATTATTTTTGCAATAACTTGAGAAAATAGGCATCTTTCTTCTTTCTTCTGTTGCAGACTCTTTATGTAAATGATATAGAAAATCTTTGTGACCTAAAGACACAAGCACTTATTGATTTTAAACCTTGCGGCAGGCTGTGGTGGATTTCATGGTGGGCAGGTGGTGTGAGTCATGGCTCACTATGCCGTCTCCTCCAGGAATAAAAAAAAAGTCAAAGCCTGTGGTAACATTAAGTACTCTGTGCTCCTGGGGCTGTGATCAAATTACCTGTGGAAATAGTGCATTCTGCCCTTGGTTTTCTTCTTTCTCCTGTTGCTGCTAGCCTGCTCTGCTACCAACAGCACCTTTTCCTTGAAAACTGTCAAAAGTTACTACTTTCATTCTTCATGGTTTAGTGTGCTGTACCATTCACTTAAACATGTGAAATGAGTGCACGCTGCCATCGAGTCAGAATGATCTGACCGTGCAGGCTGCAGAGCCGCTGTTCATTGCAGTAAGTGCCAAAGGTGAGGGAAATCCAGTCCCCCACGCATAACTAAATGCGTCTTCTAGTTTTCCCTTCCTTTCCCTCTTATGATCGTCTATGATCATCCATCACCTGTCAAATGCAACGCCTGAGAAAAGCAAGTCCAGGCTATGATCTTCTGCACTGTAAGATGGAGCATGATCTTTCCATGTGCTCCTGTGGAAAGGGACTGTGCATGGTCGCCAGAGCACAGTCCCTGACCTTGACGTGGAACAGCAGTAACACTGGCTTTTAGTCACAATTTCTACTGAGTTATATAGAATCATAGAATCATAGAATAGTTTAGGTTGGAAGGGACCTTTAAAGGTCATCTAGTCCAACGCCCCTGCCATGGACAGGGACATCTTTAACTAGATCAGGTTGGTCAAAGCCCCGTTTGCTGTCATTCCCATTACCACTCAGTCTTGGCTCATAGATGCTGTATTCTGAATTTTTATGCAGGAATTGCACAAAGATTTTGAGATCTGTTTGTAGTAACAGCTTTGAGTCTCAGTTGCGGTATCTGATTCTCCTCTCAAATGTACCTGAGTAAAAAAGATCAGAGACCTTTCCCTTAGAAAACATGTATAAGAGGCGTAAGAGATATTGAAATCAAAATCCACTGGTAGTCTTTCATGATGGAACAGACCAAATATTGAGGGAAACATGCTAGAACAGCTTATCTGCAAGGCCCTAGGCAGATGCTCTAATCCCAATGCAGAGCACCTGTTAATTAATTAAATTTGGTCTGTTTTGAATGTGTTCTGGACTGCATAAAGGCAGTTTTTGTGCTAAAAAGTGTCCACATCAGATAAATACAGAATAACTGTTGATCTTTTGCTACATACCCTCTGCTTTATTTTTCAGTAGTGCACGTATATGTGGACAAGATACAGATAAAGTACAGCTTTCTAAGGAAACTAAGTGACTTGATCCTTGCAACATTTTGTTGGAGATCTTTGAAATCTGATTCACGGAAGCACTGAAACAAGTTGTTTCCTCTAAATCAAAACCAAAGTGGAAGCCTGTCCAACTTCAGAGCCATTGCAGTCATGGCCTCACAAGGAGTTGTGTGTGTGAAGAGAAGTCTGCTCAGTAGTATATTTGATGACCAGTAAGCACACTTACGTTTTCACCTTTTTTTCAAACCACAAAATAAGCTGTGAAATATTTTGTTTGAAATAAAATATAATATGTGGAACACGTGTATTTTCCCTGCAAAAATACTTCAGGATTAAGTTTTTAATCCTTTAAGTGGACTTAGTCCCTGAGAACTCTAAAGGTTTCACAGCAGCTACAATATTTACATTTGCAAAACAGTTACTCAACTTCCTTCTCTTCATGTTTTTCCATGTCACACCAACTTTCAGTTCGCTTGAACAATGAATTCATATCACACTTAAAAAGTCTTGGAAAGTTTGTTTAGTGGAATACCAGTTTCATGATGATGAATGATGACTGCAAGGCATGTCTATGAAGACCCTGCTTCAGTGCCATTACAATGTAAGATGAGGATGGGGAAAGCAATTTCAGTGTAACTCTATGGAGACCCCATTACCAGACCATTACAACTGCAGACATAATTGAAGAGCAGGAACACGCAAAGCCCCCCCTTTGGTGACACAGTTACAATGTGATATTAATATGTCAAAATAATTTCAATGCCAGCCATCAGATTTTTTTGCCTTTATTAACAAGAGACAGCAGTATTTTATACTTCCTTGCGCATGCAGTCCCACGGAACCGGAATGAGACTCCTTGCTACGTGCAAACAGACCTGACATTGTATACGCTGTGGGCAGAGGTGCCGAGGTCAAAGGCCACTTTATGTGAAAGGATGAGATACTGCAGAGACCTGCAGGCTGCTTCCTCTCCAAGTCTGCATATTGCACTAAATCTTACAATTTTAAAATTTAAATGAGAAAAAATTAAGTGTAAATACAATTTATCAATGTCTTAATGAGAACAGCACAGTGCTGCATCTAAAAATCTCCAATTTTAACCACAAAAGTCTGTAAAATCTGCCTTAATTTAAAGCTCAGTCCTGTGTGTCCATGTATTACCACACTTTATATCTCTGCTAAGGAGCATGCTGTCAGGGCAGCTCGTATATCAGGAGAGTGACCTGGGCCAGTTGCACCGTATTTTCAAAGCCATTTAGGTGCAAAAGAATGCAGATGGTTACCTAAATCCCACTTAAGATTTGGCCCATTGAAGCTGAATGAAATATATTGCAGCAGCTTGTGCTCTGGTGATAGGGCATTGTGAGTACTGAGTGATAATGTATTTACTGGGGTCTTGTTATTTTTGAATGAAAAAGTCCATACTTAGTTTCATCATGCAGGTCTAGTCCCTCTGCTGTTCTAAACCAAGGTACCTTCAATGATTTCAGAATAATTTTATTAGCAATACTATTCTCATATATATTTTTTTCCAAATACATACCTAACTGCTTTACAATTTGTAAAGACTGTGCAATGTGTAATATTTAATGTACATACCCTATATATTTGTTCTTCCATCTTTTGAAGAAGTCCCACTCCAGGAACAACATTGTAAATCTAGTGAGTTGGTGGCAAACTCTGCTGACTTCCGTAGGGACTTTAAAAACATTTAATCATATCACTTTTAATAACCTGCCTCCCACTGACTTTATTTTTCCAACTTGACAGTCTTTTCTTTTAGGTAACGGAGTTCTCCATTCTGCTTTGCTTTCATCTGTATTTATTTTGTCTCTTTTCCTTACTGAAGAGCATGGAGCAACTGTTTCGAAAGTTTCAAATAGTTCAGGTCCTTGAGTTCTCATATCATGTTGGCCATCCTCAGCCGTACATTTTCAGTTTCTGTAATATCCTTTTCAGTGCTGTACCCATTATTCCAAATGTGACCTCTTGATCAACTGCTTATCATCCATTTACAGAGCTAATAATTTTGTTTCCTTCTTCAACAGCTGATTTAATGCTTTATCTACCACAACTTCTAGATAATTTTTCTGGATGCTGGAGGGAGTGGGTGGAGGTCTTTTCTGAACACTTTAATCTGAGAACAACATCTCTTGTCTTTGAGTTGGGAAAAAAGTTTCAGAAGCTATGACATTTTTCACCACTCCAGCTTGCCTGGAAATTAATGGCAAAACTCTGGTTGCCTTCAAATGATAAAAACAATGGATGGCAACAATAAAGCCGTAGAGTCATAAAGAATGAGAAGGATTATGAAGGTGGGTTTATTAGAGAATGGAATTTTCCCTCTTTTGGTAAGACTTAAAATTCTCCCTGTTGCTTTCTTTATTGAAAAATCAATGCCCTCGTAGCTCCCAAGAAAAGTAGCCAGCACAGAGCAATGTGGTCGCTCTGTGTACACTTTCATTCACCCCATTCCAGAAAGAGTTTATCTTTTGCTGTGGGCATTAAACATTAATAATATGTTCTTGCAAGGGGGAGAGGTGAATCGACTTTTTCACACACAGAATTGTGTCCTAAAAGTCTGCATGGTGTCAGCTCTGCTTTCGCTTTCCTAGCTTCAATTTTTTCTGTGCTTTTGTTTTATTGCTGTTACTTGCGAGTGCAAGGCAATTTTTTTTTTTTTTAGATAAATGTTTTTAGTGCCTAAAACTGCTGTGGGACTGATGGCTCTGAGACAAAAAATCTCCTGTCCCCATAGTAAGGATAACAAAAGTTTCAGCAGATCAAGCTCCTCGTCGCTCAGTTTCCTCAAGTTCTTCATATTCCTTCTAGGTATATCAAGGTATCTTAAACATAATTTGGAGGAAGCTACTGGAAGACAATAAGACCTCCATGTGGTTTCCTTAGTCTTGCAGCTTTTTGTCACCCTACAAGACCTTAAAAAAAGATATCAGTTAGCATTTTTGATGTTTTAGTTTTAGGGAGGGCCATTTTGCTGAAATGAAGCTCATTTGAATTTACAGAACTCCCTTAGTTTAAGTGCCCCAACAGTGTCCCAGCAGTCATTGAGGATCTGGGTTGGACTGGAAGCACTGGAAAACAAAATCTGGAGAAAGCTTGGTTTTTGTACAGTACTTTGTTGCTTTGCTGAAATTTAGTAGACATTTTTTTTCTCTTGCTTTTCACATTGTTGAAAATGAAGGTTGTCTTACCCTGCCTACTACCCTCATTTAGTATATAACACAACAACAGAAAGAGAAAATTAGTGCATATTTGAAACGGTGGATTGAAGAGGGAAAACGTAACAATCTCTTTTGTAAGTCTCAGCCATTTCTCTCCTCCCTGGCTTCCAACAATCATGTTGTTGTGGCAGAATCAGGTATTCAATAATATCTTTTCCAGATGCAAATATTGAGAAGGAATGAAAATATTTCATAGTGGACAGCGTGATTACTAATACAGTTCATAATGTTATTTTAGATGTGGATCTGTGGATTCCTATCAACCTTGAGAGCTTCTGGGCCAAATAGTCATGATGAGCAAGTCACTGCCTTTGGCCCAGCTCAGGCCCTAGCTTTGACTGCTGTGGCGCTAAGCTGATTTACAATAGCTGATGATTTGGTCTGCTGTTCTTGCTTCGAGTAAACTCGGTCCCCTGGGGCTTGACTTGCGATGCCAGAGAGCTCCCTCAACTGCCACTGACTTCTTGGAAAGCTGAAGTCACTCAGTATTTTGCACAATCCAGTCTCTGGTCCTTGTCCTCTCTATGTCTAACTTACTTTCCATGTCTAATTCTGCTTTCTAATTAGGCTTTCTTTCTCTAACATTCAAGCATTTCAGTCTTACTTGCCAAAGCAATCTGTAGTAGCAACAAACACTCTTTTGAGAACATGTTTTGTAAATTTTTGGATTCCAGTGTATGTACAGTTTAGCATCATTGTTTTCTGTATTTTTTTTGTTTAGATACATCCATTATATATCTATATCTACTTAAAATTCAATAAAATTTATTCTGAGAAGGAGAGAGCCAGATGCTAAGTTAAACCAAAAAAATAAATCAAATAAAGATTTAATTAGCAGAGGAAAAAATTCAGGGAAAATAACCTTCTGGAAAATAGCAAAATCAGTAGAAGTGTAACAACATTCTAATATGTTAGTGTACTACCATCTTATATTTATATTTCTTATATACTTTTATAGCCAGCAACACAAAGCTTGTGTGCTGCAATTAGCATCTTTTCTGTAGTGAATTGTCATGTTCTAGCACTGCTAATGAACATGGAGAAGGTGTACCTGCTGTAAACTGTTGCCAAGGAAAAAAAAAAAAGCCCCTTAGAATTACTACTAGAACATTTTTTTCCTCTCCTGTTTTCTCCCCCTGCCTTTATTTATGTATTTATTTATTTATTTATTTATTCTTTCTTTCTTTCTTTCTTTGGGAGAAGCCTCTATTATTACCTGCGATAGGCTCTGAACACTAGCATGCTATTTTGTTGATTGCACTGCCCTCAGAAACTGCACATTTGAATCCCATTTGTAGCAGCGATGCCAGTAGTGGGATTCAAAGTCAGAGCCTCTTAGGGTTACAGCCCTGCTGCTGCTTCTGTGTGAGTGGAAGCGTCTAATGCCACTGGCATCAGAGAGTAGGGCTGATAAAGAGACAAGGTGATCTAAAGAGAGCACACATGGAATTTTTCCTCCCTTTTCGTTTTTCTTACCAGAAAGATAAAGGAGATGAGAGTAGGTTGATATTTGACGAATTGGTTTTATTCAGAGGAGTGCTATCATTTTTATGTCCTTTTTGAAAACGCACCCACAGTGTCTGAATTCCCATTAATGCAAAGTTCAGATAAAGCTGATGAAAAGCAGCTGCCATCTTGATAGTTGCCATGGCAGATGGCATCAGCCTTTATGCTTTTATCAGTATTAGTATCAGAACACACTCTGTGTTCCAAGCTGAGATAAAAATCATTGAAGCTGTACCTGGAATAGGCAGATCAACACTGCAGGTCCCACACAGTTTTGAATCTTTTCAGAACAGTCTGCATAAAAGCTAGAGACAACACATTCTTGTTATTCATTAGTTCAGCAATGCTGATGGTATTTTGTAAACTTCACAGATGAAGCAGCCTTTCTAAAGAGCTGCTGCCTCCCTTCCTCCTTCCCTCCCACCCCCAGGAATGCTCAGGCTTTGAAAAGAAAAGCCACCCGCACACACAGAGACACGAGAAACACTTTACAGTAAGTGGACAATGGGCACAACAGTGTCATTCCTTCTCGATTAACCTACTGCGTTTTGTACTAACCCCCGATCAATCTGCCGTGAATTAATGGTATTAAGAATAGTTGCGTGGCAAGAGAAATAATGATTACTGCCGGGTTGCGAAGATGCGGTGGGGAAGGGGCTTCTGTGGGTTTGTCATGCCGATATTGTGAATCTCGCCTGAGAAGTCTCCCCCATTTTTCTTGCTGCTGGTTCGCAGTGACATGTGCGGTGGCATCGCTCTGGAGCCCCACGATGACCTGGCAGTCCTGGCGCCTCTCCAAGCGGTGGGAGCAATGCACACAAGGGCCTGCACAGCCCCTCTTTTTCTGGCTCCACCTTGTGATAAGTGCCCCATCAGGAAAAGTGACTTACTTACACACTGTTAAAGCTTCAATGCTAGCTCTTCATTGCAGGTTTCAAATTGTATTGACAAATCTCCCCATCCCCTTTCCCCCTCTCCCCCTCCCCAACTCCCCTTATAGCTATGCATATAGTTATTTTTGGTAACATTGTTGCTTGATAAATAGAGGGGTTGTGAGATCTCAAGTTATTATGCAAGTGTTAGCGACACAGGCTGGTAAACCATTTGGCTGTTGCATCGGTGCTGAAATGAATAATAGCAAATGGGAGGAGGGCATGGGAGTTATTTTAAATGACACATATATATTTAAATATAGCCTTAAAATAATGTTAAAGGTTTAGAGCCATTACAGGCTCTTGTGCCAACTTGCAAACTCTTCCAGAATTGATTTTAAAATTTGCTGTTCTTTCTCTGATGGTTGACAGGGAGATAAGGAGGACCTTTCTGGGTTACCTCTGCCTGGAACAGGGAGGTGGTGGAAGTGGGTCCTCTGTGTGTCTTTGCACAGGGGCCTCCCATTATCCCACCAACATCTGAAGTACACATTTCTTTCCAAGTGTTTTGTGCAGAAATATGGAGTCAGTGTCATAACTTAAATAGAAATTTCTGTGTCACTCTGCACAGTCCTACACCTCTGCGCTTAATGAGGTCGCTGCCAGAAATGGGCTCCTTCTGCCCCAGGTTTGAGAAGCTTCTGTGTTTTCATTTTGGCATAGGTCTTGAAAAAAATCTAGGTCCAGTAGTGGCTTTGGATTTCAAATGCCTGTGGGATGGGACTATTCTAATTCTAAGTTAGTTGAATTAGTTGAGTGACTACCTAAGTGAATATTTAAAGTAGAAATGGGTAAATGGATTAGGATAAAAGGAGAGCTGCCATGGAGCAAAGCTTAAGAGTCCTCAAAACAAAGTCTAAAGAGCCCCCTTTTTTATTTTAAATTTAACTTTAAATGAAAAATAGTGTTCAGTGGCAGGTCTTCACCCTTCACCCAGGACCAAAAGGAGGTCAGCTACTATGGAGATGCAGGCTGGAGGAAGGGTAAAATGCTGTCAGATGTACAATTTACTTGGACAGGGCCCCCACTGTGCTCCTAACTGTGCCTATAAAATGGAAGAGACTTAGCATCCAGGAGCCTGATCCAAAGCCTTTGAAAGCAGTGGGAGCCTTTACACTGAGTTAAATGAGTTTTCAGGGAGGCTTTATGAACATGACAAGGAACAATAGGTGAACACAACACAATGGAGGAGCATCAGATAACGGGGAAATTATTATCATTAGCATAATAGGGACAAGTCACCACACAAAAACTACCGTCAGGTGCTTTATCAGCATCACAGCATAGGTGAGTCTCAAGGCAAGAGCTGAAGGAATATGAAGTAATGGCTGTGCAGACTTTGTAGGAAACTCCTCTGAAGCGTAAGGGGCAGTCTGTTAAAAAGCATAAGGGTAATTCCAGGAAATTTTGGTTGATGAAGAATGGAGGATGCCATCACTAGCAGTGACCAGGTGAGAATATATGAGTTGATGCCGAAGAAAAGATGATCTGTGGGGGATCCATAACCATGAAGGGCCTTAAAAGCATAATAGTTTGGGTTTGCTGTGGTAGAAAAGGAGCAGTCAATGACGGGATGAAGACAGGCAGGAATGTGCTTGAATTAAGAGCCAGAAACAAGTAGTATGTTTTGCCCTGTTTTAAAATGGAGCTGGGGACAAATGGGGCAAATGATCTTGATTCAGATCAAAAAGTAGGAACTGGGAAAGACATGACCGTGTTGCAGCTTGGGCTGTGTGAGCAGCTGTGGGAAGGTATTCAAGCTGAACCTCTCAATCTCACCCATTCATTATTTGGTTAGGATTCACACAACACAATTCCAAGTAACTTGGAATTAAAATGGAAATTACCTTTAATTCTTCAGACTCCTGTGTTTTTTCTGTTCTGCTTCCTTACCTCCCAAATAGGTAGCTAAAATCACAAGCATTATAGGCTATAGCTTTGGCTCAAGAGGACAAAGTCTGAAAACTATCTTATTTCTGAGTTCAGCTACTACGGAGCTAGAAACCATAGCGCTGGCTACACAATAAACAGTCAGATCTAGTTTAAGAAGCATCTTCCCAAGGTGATGCTACCAAAAAGCTATATGCTGTCATTAGACAGACTTGCATCATCTTTGCCTTTATAAACTCTCATTACACGGATTTGTCCTGTGCAGTCCTGGGGAGATGACATGTGTTTTGAGAAGGGAGGAGCAGCACGAGGAGCCTTGCAGCAAGGTGTCCGTGCTCAGATCTTCCACAGGCTTCCTGAGTGGCCCCCAACAGGTTGCTGAATATCAATTTCTTCATCTGTGAAATGGGGGTAATATACACTTTTCATACTTACAGACACTGAGAAACCAAATTAACTAATGTTTCAAAATGCTTCAAGTGCATTAGTGTGATGAAAGGGCAAAACATTCTTAGGGAAACTTTGGATATTGGTCCTGTGTTTCTATGCTTGATTTTCTTAATTTATTTTTTTATAATGATATTTTAAAAAACAAAACAAAGATGTTGTCTTCAAAGGAAAATCAGAAATTCACCTGTTGTTATCCTGAAATGCCGCACTGTATTTATGATGTGTCGATGGGATTCACCATACTTCAAGTATTTGTATTTCTACTGTATAAATACTAGTAGAAAACAACAAAACAACCTGAATACCTAAAATGGCTGCCACATACCAGTGAGGGACATTTTACATCAGCTGTGACTATTTAAATTCAGCTTCAAGTATAAGAATATACTTTTTAAAATTATAGCATATATGTGAGAAAATTCCTATGTGGCTGTCATGGTTGAGGATGTATATAAAGTGTCCACTGCTACTTTGGTATGAAGCTGATTTTCAAGCAGTGTAAAAATAATTTGGAAAAGGTTTTTTGCTATTGAGTTGTCATCTTAATTTATTTCACTTATTCAAACACTAAAAATCACCATTGGATTTTCAGTCAGCTATTACAAATGCTTTCTCACAATGGACACGATCTGTGTTGTGTTTTAAAAATGAGACTCAAAACAAGGATCATTTAAAAGTCCTAATTGTACTTGTGATCAAATGAGGCAGCTGTCAAAATCTGTTTATTTTAATAAGTAATGATGCTAACATTATCCCCTTTAAAGTGATAAACTTAGGAGGATTTTATCTTAAATATTTTTTAAAAAAATCTTTCCCAGACTAAGAGTTTGCCTGTCACCTTTTATTCTGCTAGGTATTGTTGTGGGCAAGTCATAATCCTGCTTAAGTAAGGGGTTTATTATAACAAACACACCAACACAACCTGAGCTCAAACAGCTCTAGTGGGCACTCCTATAATTTAAGATCATAGCTCAAAAGAAAATGGAAATTTTTTCTTACATTTAAGGGTTCAGTTTACCACTGAAATTGCTTTTCATTTAATTCAAGCAGCAACTGATAGCACAGAACACTTAAACAAAATTAAACAGAAATCTTTCACGTTATGAGAGGCACTTATGTGTGCTTTGTGTCTTTTTTTTTTTTGTTAAATACAGTTTCCCCGAGGAAGAATGGCAGCCCAGATATCGAGCAATTTCTTTGGTTCCCAATAATGTTACTACTCAGTGCTATTCTAGAGGGCTTTTATACAAATAACTTTCTCACCTATTGTATGGCTACATCTTATTCCAACTTTATTTCATGCCTTTTGTACAGAGTCAGCACCCCCTGGAAAATCCCAAAATGCAAAATAAAAAACAAATTAACAGCTTCAGATTCAGCTATCTCAGAACAATGACATTTTGTGTGGGGTTTTTTTTAAAGAATTACTTCTCTGCAGTAAAATATTAGCCATAAGACAAGGAAACATTCTGTGAAAACTAAAGAGGCAGACAAACATTTTGAAGCAAGCAATAATTGTTTTAATTTTTCTAAATGGTACAGTTGGCTAAAATAAGCTGACCAGATTTGCGGTCTTAGCATCCTGGAAGATTTTTGTGGGTAGGGCAGCGGGGTTGTTGGGGCACAGCCAAGAAATGAAACAGGTTTTGTGGCCACTGGGCTACCTGCCCACCTTTCCGGTGTCT
>NW_008825260.1:799706-805341 GCF_000699105.1 Pygoscelis adeliae
GTGTGTGTTTCAGGTTTTTCTGACAGTCTTTCTGTGAAAGGTGCACCTGTGAAGGGTGTCTTTCTAATACAGAATCCTGCTGTTAGGGCACTGGTGAGGCCCAGGCAAACTGGACACAAATTTCATTTTACTCTCATATCAAGAGCCCCCTGGAGAGATATGTCTTAGAGTATTAGTGTCTTCAGCAGCACAGCCATTAAAGCAAGCACACAGGGAATCACCCATCTGCACAGGCTTAAGGATAAGAACATTGCTGCAGAAGCTGATCTCCAGACTGATGTTGCTATTTAATGTGGCTTCTAGCAAACTGTGAATAAAACTCCCGGCTTGCAGATGACAAGTTACCATGCTAGACTTGCAAGTTCTTTCAGGAAACCAAAGCAGACACAGCTGCAATCAGGCTGCATTAAGCCAGGCCTGCAGTCCTAATGCAGTGCAATGACTGCAGAAGAGATTGATTCTAGCAACAATGTCAGTGGGCACAGACATCTTTTGTTCATATCAATAATATTCCTTATTCACATTTCTTCCATTTCTTTCTGAATCATAAATACCAGTGATTAAGGGCAATGCTCACTTTTCCAGGTTTTGAAGATACATAAACATTCGGTGCTGCTTCATTATGCAATGGGCTACGGCTCCCAGAGCCCAGAGAGAGCAACCGGCAGACCCAGTCAGCTCAAACTTCTCCATGCAGAGCTCTTGGCATGGACGGTTCTGGGATGTCTGTGCTCCATTGACAGTTTGAGGATTAGTGCTCCTGCAGCTGGTGCAGGGGAGCCGTACCGGCAGTGTAGCTGTGCCTTGGGGACTGGGAGCCGGAGTCTGGATTTGTGTTGCCCGCACAAATGAGCCCGAGTCTCCTTGCCTTTGCTAGGGAGTAAGCCTTTGTCAAAACCGGAGTAATCACATTAAATCAGTGAAAAAACCAACTCCCTTAAAATAGGTAAGGGTCAATTATAAAGTAATTTTTAGCATCATGAGTACTTTTAAAAAAAACAAAAAACTTCAGACATAACTTGTAACTGATTGATCATTATTGGCATGTAATACAACGGCCAACATTTTCAAATGTGACTAGTACTTTTAGCATCAACTATTGTTTGCCCAACTTGAAAGCTGCTGCTTTTTGGAAACTTTTTTAAGAGGAGCTACTGAAAATCAAGCTTACCATCATTCAAATCAGGTAACTGGAAGGAAGGGTGTCTGAAATCACTGGTTGCTTTTAAACATCTTGACTTTGGAGAAGGGAACACTGCTCAAAACAGTTAAGATCATATCAAGAGGAAATTTTTTTTGGTTATGTAAGAGGTAATTGGAAGCAGAAAGGAAGAATTCAACTTTCTGTCAATAAGTTGATATCAACAGCAAGTCTGCATTTAGGCAGTACTTTTTTCTCTGATACTCTTACTTGAGGGACAGTCTGCTCACTGAAGTCGCTGCAAGTAGGAGCAGTTTGATTGGTGTGCTCACAGCATAATACATTCGGGGGCAGTTTTTTCCCTTCTTCACTCTAACTTTAGGACAATGCCTTCTCTCATCACCCCTTTAAAACTGTGGACAGCTGAGGCAATGATTACCTAAGAAGAAGAGCAGAGTAAGGGAAGTGGAAGTAGCTTCTGTGTGCCGCAGCTATTTTCACGTGTGTGATGCCTTCTGGCATTGCGGATGGGCAGCTTGCACTCAGTGAAGTGCAAGCAAGTGCACTTCACTCAGTGAAGCAAGTGTGAACTGTTGCCTTTGCAGGGCTGCAGGTGTAGCATCTGGGGTGCCACACATGCCTATGTGAAGCTCTAAGTTTTGTGAGGGTTCAAATACTGTCATCCTTTATACCATGGTGAGCTAAGGCTCTCTCTCTTACCTGTTTCTCTATCTGTCCTTTTGCATGCACAGGAAAAGCGAAGAAAGGCTTTGAAAGACACCAGCACTAAAGTGGTTTAGGCTGTGCTTTTGATGAGGAATGGAGGAAATGTTCCTTCACCAGCAAACTGTAGACCAGGTCTCACCAGCTGCTTGGGATGATGGAAAGTCACTATCAAACTCACGTACAGAGATAGATTCAGACTGAGGGAAGCATTTGTAGAAATACCCCAATGAAGAGGAAAGAGGCACCGTGTGTACAAACACATGCATCTCAGTTTACCCCAAAGCCCCCCCAAAATACAGATTTGAACTAGAGAGGAGACTTGATTCTGAGATTCTCCCTGAGCTTTCCTGTGTATCAATGTAGAAACTTCTGCTGGTATAAAGCTGTAAGCATGACTCCTGCATGCTTGCTCTGATGCAGCTTGCATTCAGGGTGCTCTGCTCTTTTCCTTGTGATGGTAGTCTGTTCTATTCTTTGCCCAGGTTTTTCTATGCAATCTGAATACTCCTATGGGGGTGATTCCAATTTTGGGCCATATTCAGCAGCCAGCACAGTGCTGAAAATTATCACTGCAATGCAAACACCTGGCAAAGTGAGCTGAAGTGCACCTCTAGTGTTGTGAAAACTCATTTTCAGGATATCGACGATCCTTGCAATCAAGGAATATTTTTGTCAATGGGGCCTTATTATATTGCTCTCTATGATGCAGTTGGGGAATTGGGATAGGGGGACTTCACATAACTTTTGATTGGACACCTGAAAGAGGAAATAATTTGCTATTACAAACTATACATGCAATTCAGTACAAGAAAATGATGCAGGAAACTTTGGGGTTTTCAGCACATTTGCTTGGCCTCAGAGACATCTCCTGTTTACCTTTTCTATTCCATGGACATTTGTACAATTTCATTTTGCTCTCTCAAATGTTTGAGAGAATTAAGCTTTAAGCTGAAGGTTAACAGAAGGAGATATTTTTCTATCCACTTTTTTTATTATGGGTGCAAGAAAATTGACTATGATTTAAATTCAGGTAACATAAGTAGTAGCATTTACAAAGACCTTGAAGAAGATGTCTCCTAGTGATTTGCCAGCGTATCCTAGTACAAGTCTTGTACAATGAGAGGCAACAGAGGGACAGTTCAATGACGTAAAAATTCTCCTTTGCTCTTCTGGAAAGGCTCCCTGTTTGAAGTGAGCAGACACAGAGTGGTTTTCACAGATGTGTGCACTTTACATAGGTATGTTCCTTCTCATGCCATCAGTACTGCTACTGATACTGCTGCTGCTTCTAGGCAAGTATCAACCATGTGTTTAATGTTGCTCATCTCCATGTGTGTTCTGCACATTCCCTAATTAGCCTTCAAACCTCCAGTAAGAGGAGAGGGGATTTACGTATTGTCTTCGTTTTACAATCTGGAAAAATGAAAAAAATCTGTAAGTCATACACCTATAAAAGTCCAGATGAGAAGCAAAAAGAAAAGAATAGCCTATTTATTACTTTATCATTCAAGAGTAAATTTTTAAAAATCTAATTTACTGGTATGATATAGGTAGCCTGCAAAGACTCTAAGAAAGGGTGGATGGATGGAGGACCATGCAGGAGTGAATGGGGAAGAGTCCAGAAGCAAGTCTGGCTCTGACAAACGTGGGAAGGGTCCTTTCCTTTGCACTGTGGAAAAGGAGGACTGGAAGAGGTGAAGATGATGTAGAAAATATGGGAATGGAGAGTGAGAGTGTATGGAGGAACCTGATGCGTAAGTATGTGGAGATTTTAGAAGACTTGAACATGTTGGAGCAGAAGAATTCATGGTAAAATGTTCTGATTGTGAAGCATATATGCACTTTGCAGTATCAGCATGTGATTGCTTATGGCAGTAATTCTCAATTCTATCTGTCAGGCAGCATATTACCTTCAATATTTTCTTTCTACAGGTTTCTGTTTCTTCAGCTGAGAAGAACCACATATAGTCACTAGTGGCTCATCAAAGGCTTGGGATCACAGTGATATGGTTAGTTGTTTCTCTCTTGTTCTACATCCTGTCCCAGAAAGGTTAAGCAAATTACCTGAAAAGATGGTGAAGTACCTGCAGGTTGAGCCGCTACACCACATTGGTGTGTGTTGCATGTGACAAAGCTGTCTCTCTACATGATAACATTGCTATCTCCCATACTGACAGGAAGAAGGAAACACGTAATGAGCAACTAATGGTATTGCAGAGGTTCATGCAATGAGGAGCTCACAGGGGAACCTTTCTGCCTTTTCCTTGAATCCTTACTGTTAGGGCACTCCAGCTGGTCACCAGCAATGGTTTAACTCACTCCTCTTGACTTCATTCCCTGGGAAGTCGTAATGATTTATTACTACATTAGTACCTAACATGCCTTAGGTTTTTGTTTACTAGCCTGGAAAGGCTAGTGTGTAGTAAGGGAAGGCATGGATTTTCAGCTGACTGGCTGTGCTGTACTGGTTGTCCATGTGAGCTAGTCTACCCAGCTCTGAAACTGGAGGAGACTATCTCATGCTTAATGCACAAAGTCATCCCACTGCACTTGAGGCATCTGGCTGAGGGATCTCTGGAGCTTTGCAGCTGCTACATGACTTAGTCCCGGGCCAATGGCTCAGCTCCACACTAACCTTTCTCCCATGATAGCAGCCTTGAAGGCTCAGATTTGACCAACCTCAGGGTAACTAATAGTCCAAGAAACACTTTGTATCTTCCTGAGGAGATTTTAGGGTTTAAATGCTGACCATATCTTCTTAATCTATGAGATTTTTCTTAATGTTAGAAATGCTATTTCATGAAGAATGTGGTGGTCATTGCAAGCTTTACTGAATAATGAAATAAGAGGCCAATGCAGCTGTGTGAGATAGGGGAATAGACGAGGTGAACCAATTATTCTCCTACCAGCCACAAAAAGTCTGTTTATATATGAGTTATGTAACCCAAGCTGACACTTCACCAGGCAATACTTCAGCTGGAAATTATGAACACCTTTCCCACCTCACCACACATGCTATTTATCAAGTCCAGGGATACAAAAATACAACTTTGAGGATAGGTATAAAGAGTTTTTAAGAGCCAGGTTGAGAATCTGTGTTGATATTGAACTCGCAGGTAGTTTAAAGACGTCTCTGTCTGGCCTGAACAAATGTGAGGGTGATGAGTCAGGATGTAAAATGAAGAATAAAATAGGCAAAACAGAGGTTTTAGGTAGAGGTGTTAGTTAACTGTACTTAAATAGTCTTCATGTTGCAAGCCACTGAATGTCTTAGTAGCTGCTTAAATCAAAATGCTCCATTCAGTAGAATTTGCCCTGAACGCGCCACCAGGCACCCAGCTCTAAAGGTTTGTGCTTTGTAGGGGAAGAAGGTAAGGTCTGGAACGAACAAGTCCATTCCCCCATTGCTCACCAGCAACATGCCAAAGTGGCAGTTACACAGTGGTGCCAGGGCGCTGCAAGGGCTGGCAGGCCAAGGGGCTGGGCCCGGGGCAGGCTGGGCCACCAGCCCATGGATGGGGTCGGGCTCGGCGGGGTCAGTGGCCTGGCAGACCCCGGGCTGTGCTGAAATGGGGCCGCCGGGTGTGTGGGGCTGGTCAGGGCTAGCGAGGCCTGCAGGGGCCCCCAGGCCCTGACACACCATGGGAGGTTGAAGGGTCTTTGTCAGTTCTCGCTACACTCTCTCATTTTCCCTCTAGGAACCAGCTTTCCAAAATGTTCCTCTCAGATGCATTTGCAGCCACGCTTACGACTTCTTCAGCTCCTTTT
>NW_008825260.1:805371-826133 GCF_000699105.1 Pygoscelis adeliae
TACTGCTCTGTCTCTCCTCTCACATCTGCACCTTCAGAGGCACAAAGTATGTTCTAAAATTAAAAAAATTATAAACAAATACGCTGTTGAGGTGCAAATGGCAACATGATTTTAATATTATTTTCAGGCTTCAGCTTTATTAGCATTGGTTATTAATGATAAGTGTGAAGTAATTATGTATATAATTACAATAATTTTTTTTATTAGCATCATTTTCCAGGTGGGAGTGTCTTCTCCTTGGGAGCCAACCCACTGCAATGGCCAAAGAAGCTGTAGGTTTCCCATCTAATTCCATCAGACCTTACTTGCTTCAGACCTCACTATTTTCTCCATTCATGCTGTAAGATGAGGTTATGTTTACATCTCTGACTTTATTTTTAAAACATTTTGATGAGTTTCAGTATTTCTCCTTGCCTATCGTAAGAATAGCCTGGAAAACCTGTGCCTAGTGCTGCTTGGTGTCACCACTCGAGCAAGCTGTGAGTACAGGTGGGAAGGATATTTTTCTTTCCTTTAGATGAGGTGCCTGGAGGGATTAACAGAACAGTAAATAAATCTGTTCTGTGGACAGATTATAGTCTAATTAGAGGTTTGTGAAGTTCTGGCTGTAATTTACAACCTCTGAATTTTCAGGGAGTTTTGGTTTTGAGCAAATGCAGAAGTTCAATGTGAAACTTGAGTCTGGCCACCAAACTGCCGATGGCTTCCACTCAACATCAGCGGTTGACCCAGATCAACTGAAAATTTCTCTCAAACAGCACTTGGTTTTAGGTTCAGGGAAAGTTCATGAATCTGTCCATTGTGCTGAGGTTCTGAACTATAATTGCAGATTTGCAGCATTCTAATTTTATTGTTTTTAAACAATGCTGTATTTAGGCTAACTTGTATGTGTTTCTGTGTAAAAAAAGACAAAAAACACCCTTCTAGATTTACAACAGAGATTAGGGTAATATTTGGCCTTATACAGAAGCATCTGTCTTCTGATGTCGAACCTGTGAAATAGGCTGTCATATTTTTTTCTGTTTTGCTTATGTTTTCTTATCTTCACATCCCAAGCAACACAACTAAGCTGTCAGAAGTCTATAGTTCAGGCATAAGCTAAAACATACAGAATTTATATGATTTTGGGTCAAGGGATAAGTTTATTATAGGGTTGCAAATAAACCCTCTACTTACTGACATCTAGGCTTGTGTTTTAGCGTTGAGGCTCCCATGGGACTGGGGCAGGGAAGTCAAAGCCTCCGGGCTCCAACAGAAAGAGCCACACCCCACTTATATCCGTGAGCTATACAGACAACTTCTGTGCATGGGAAATTAAATCTTCATTGACAAAAACTGTTGAGAAAATAAAATATTGATCTTGCTTGTGAGACTTTTATGTTAGTCAATTAAATTAGTACAATACCTTTCCTACTAGTAAAATAAGAGTGCCATTACTATATGGAAATATAATGTTCCATAATATTTTTATTGTGAGACAGGGGATACCTCTTACAGCACTCAGAAGTACAGTTTATACATGACTATAAAGTTAGTTGTGATCCATAAACAGCAGATATAGATCTCAGATATAGCTTTGAAAATCAGTTTAAAGGAAAGTGCCTTATTCTCTTCGCAATATCATATCAAAGTAACATCATTTAAAAAAAATCATAATCTCTTCTAATTTTTTTATACTGAAAGACAATGAAACATCATTCTAATATTTAAATTGGAATATGAGTCTGACAATATATTTGGTACTGCATCTTCTAAAATTAAAAACCCTTTCAAAACTAATAATTATCCAGAATCAATGTCTACTGCAGCTAGACATATAAATGTACAAATATGGGCATACACGAATGGCTAGTGAAACATAAGGGACCTAATACAACTGAGATTTGGGTGGGAGAACTGTGTTGCGATGCGACTATTTCTCTACCAAATGATGAGATGTGAATATGACTTGGCAGGTGCAAATGGCAGCTGTGGCCTCCTTTTTTTACCAGGCTAGTTCTTTCTTTCCCCAAAATCTGTACTTTCTTGGAATTACCTGTAGTCTCTGGTGTACTCGTGAGTGTATAAATAAGCAAGCTAGGCACCCAGCTGTGGATACTTACTTATGGGTATATCTCCCACCACTTTTTTTTGAAAAGTAAGCCTTTACCGAGCAAATCTATTGCATAATATAGACAGGAAGCTACTCCATCTTGTATGAGTTGCTTGTGATATGGAACATACCTACAAAATAATAAAGAATTTTAATTTTAAAGTATTTGGTAACATATTGTTTGAAATGTGGAATCCTGGCACATCTTCTCCCCTCCCTGCAATTTCTCCCCACCACCCTGCTCCAAAACTGTCCCACATGTGCCTTAATAGGGAAAACAGAGCATATTAGTCTACCGGGATACAAATAGCAGATGCTATTATGATCAGAGAGTTCATAATATAGTTTAATAAAGCAACTGTTCAGTTGTTTCACTGATGCATAGGAGAGTATATCCCATACAGCTACCTTCCGTATATCTGACCAGCCTGTGTTCATTCTCATTCTTTGCACTCTTTCAAAACACCATTAATAGTACTTTTCTATGAGGTTGGCCTTTTCACCTGAAAACTTTGTCTTTGTACACCTTCTCTTTGGATCAGCTTGGCTGTAGTTCCAAACTTTGGCTTTGACCATCCTGTTATCAGGAATGAACCCTGTGCCTTTGAGCAGTGTTAGAGGTTCTTCACTAAAAGAGCTGTTTTCCTTAACAGAGCTTAAGGGACAGGGCATCAGGACTGAGAGCTTCTTTTTTAACAGTCTTTTGAGGCTGATATTTAAGCTACCAGTTTGGAAGCACTCCCCAAGTTAATTTTAAAGACAGACTGCATGCTTGCAGAATGAAATCAACAAACTCTGGTTTCAAAAAGTGTAAGCTGGTTGCAGGAGCATATTCTTTTTAAAATTGATCATGCCCTCGATCTTTCCCAGTGTATATAATCTCTTTAAAAACCCACTTAATTCTTCCTATTTTTTGTTATTTGCAAGAATAAACTATTTATATCAGGGGCAAAGGCTTTATTATGAAAATTGGTGCAATTTGATAATACATTAGAGAAGGAGTAAACATTTGTAATGATAGCAGTTAAAGCACTGAGTGCATAGCAGGCATAGATTCAGCAAGTGAAAGACATCTCTCTCTAGTAATGGCATGTATAAATAGCCCACAAACAGTATGTAGTCCATGTTATGGTCTGATGGGTATAGCTGTTGTGTGCTAAGTGAGTTTATTTAGCCTGTGGTCACCCTCCTCTCCAGTAATCTATGAGCTGCGGGCCTATTTTTCTTAAGGGACTAATCTCAGAGAATTGCCCATCTCTCTGAAATTGTCGTTTCCCATAAACCTTTAAATAAACAATAGATAGAAGCGATTTTTGATTATAGATTGCTTTGAGTGACATTTTGATGAACAGGTTTCAATCATTTTTCAACTTCTAAGTCATCCAATACTGTCTTTTACCAGTTTTGGACACAAGTCCTACATGAAGTCTTTGATAATAGCAAAAAATGCCCACATGCATGCAGACACGTTTAAAGGGCTGCTAATTCAATGATCAGTAAATTAGAAAGGGTTGATTTGTATTAAGAAAAACTACAGAAGGAGTAAGATATGGCAAGTCTCATATATATCTTACATCATTCTTCACATCATCTGTGAACTTGACCCATGGGCATTATCTCAGCCATCTAAGTTACTATATTATGAAAGTATTTTTCCACAGTTGAAACACTAAATAATGCATAAAAGACTTTTAGTTCCAAATACTGCAGTGTAGTTGCATCAAGGATGGATCCAGAAGTATTTATAGTTTGCATGCTACTGAAATTTTCCTTAAAATAAGAATCCAAAGCAAGAGATATCTATTTACAAATTATTTTGGTGCATGCTAGTTCAGTAACTGGCACAATGTACAAGCAGACAGCCTTCTACCAGTTGCACTATCTTACTGGCTTTGCATAGTCAGAAGTAGTTTGCCTTGATTAAATCCTTTTATTTAGTACTGTGGCAATTTCATCTCTTTCATTTGTAAAGCTCAAGCTGTTTGGCTTTCTTGCCTTGCGACTCGTGTGTGTTTTAGTGACATCTTTTATTTCTTACTTGCAGTCTAAAAGTGTGAGCTGCAGTAAGATCTAGTTTGATTAACTTAAAGATGACAATAATCCCCTAAGTGTAAGAGGAGCGGAATTCAATTTTCTGTAGATTTTTTCCTTTCCCAGTGAAAAGCAAGACATTCTTCCCTTTCCTTTGAGTTATGACTCACTTCTCCAGATTTTGTTTTGATCTGAGTAATTAGTGTTTTTTTGTCTTTTATTCTTTATTTTTAGCAGCCACAGTCTATCTCCCACTTAGTTGCTGACATAAAAATATTAGCAGAAAGATGTTGCCTCGAAGGGTAAGGAAAAACCATTCATAAAAATCTCAGTGAGGATTAAGTGGGATTCATCCAGGAAAGATCAAGGGTTGAAAAAGATTGTTATTAAACATGTTTATAGAGTACTTTGAGAATACAGCATATTCCCTGTTCCAGTAAGCTCACAGCTCGGTGGGGGGGAGAGAGATGAGATGACTGGTGAGGAGAAAAGGGAAGGAAGGTTCCTCAAAGGAGGGAGTTGAGGGAGGAGTGAGAAGTTATTTGGAGCATAGGAAATGTGCGATAGTGCCACACACAAAAGGGGACACAATGTCAGGAATGAGAGGAGGCGACTAAAGAGCTGAGGGAGCCTTTAACAGACCTCATCACAGTGTTGGCCTGTTCCTTTGCGAGTGAGACAAGGCGTGGAGGAGGCTCGAGACGCACTTCTAGCTCTCTGTCTCCTTAGGGGCTGTGAAATCTTATGAAAACCTGTTTCCTTTTGAGTTGCCTTGTGTAAAATTCCCAAATAAAAGTAATATTAAAGGGGATATTGGTAGAAAAGATTGAACACCTCTATTTTTATGGAAAAGACACGTACTACGTGGCTAGACCTAATAGTAATGATATCTCATAGGCACTATCTGCTGGGGTGAAAAACAGGATTCTGTGAATTTGTGCATAGACAGGGGTGACTCTCTGCTCTTTCCCCTTGAGAGTGGAAAAAACAACTCTGAGTTAAGCCAGTGCAATAGTCCTTGCATTATGATAGGATACAGGAAGCTAATGAGGAGGACATCCCACTTCCATTCAGTGACCAGTAAGGTCTCACTGGGCTGCCAGTTCTGCTGTTCGCAGGCCTGTTGGGCCAGGTTGCTTCACAGAGGCCAACTGCTGGATATTAGGGCAATTAAGGCCACAAACCCCACAGCATCTTCATGTGGCATTACAAGCTTTTAACAGCCAGAAACAGAAATTGAGGGAGTTATTTTTCCTTGTTCTCATGTGTTCATCATCTCTTCCCTGGTCCTTCAGATTTCCTTAGATGGGCACTGAGGCTCCCCAGCCATCCATGCATTGGCAGATTGGTCCAGGGCCTGCAACAGGGTTGGGGCCCCCCTTTTCTCTGATTTGGAGCTCCTCTGGGGGTCAGAGTGGCAGAACTGCTGCCTTGCTCACAACCACCCCCTGCATTTTGTGACTGTGTCCAGAGCAGCCACAAAGGTACATCCATATCTACAGAGAAGCTGAAAACAGAATCCCCTAGCACAGAGTCTATAGATTTCATATGTAAATGTCTGGAATAATTACCCTATATTCTTTAAGGACTACAAGCAAATACAATTTTTTTTGGTATGTGACCATCATGTCCAAAAACACAAGTGTTCTGGATAATGAGTCAACATCTAATTAAGGACATCACCGAACTACACTTATTTCTCAGACTTAGTATGTTCCCACTGGGAATATTCACTAATCTCTCACTGATTAATTACTGTAAAGACTTATGCTTCTGGATAATTATAAGATGTGTGATAATGGATCAGACCTTTAATCCATTAAATCTGGTATCTTGCTTCTGACTCTGACCAATAGCTAATGCATCTCAGAAAGGTGAATAACTCCAAGTTGCAAATACTCTATTGTGGAATGTGGAAGAAGGAGCCCGTCCTCACCTCACCGGGTAATTGCTTTGAAGTATGAGATATAATTACCATTATCTTAGCCCATGTAACTATGTGTCATAAAATGATGAGTACTTAGTGTGTGGCAGACTGAAAAGAGAAGTATCTGAAATAACCTCTGTTGGGTAATAGAACTGGGGTATGTCTAAGAAAATGTGGTTAGCCATACCAAAACTTTGGAATCCTTTACTCAGAATCAAATCTCAAGATTGCATCTAACATCTATTTTTTAACGTCAGAAAAAAATATACTTCTGAGAAAGCCACAGCATGTTTCAAGAGTTTAAGATACTTCAAAATGATTTTCCGGTTTGTTACCTACAGTGTGGCTGGATATTTGTTGTAATGAATCGTCTCAAGGAAGCCTTGCGGGGAGTGCGTGCTGCTGGCTGCTGGCTTGAGAGGCAGCAGGGTATAAGAATACGTGTGACATCCTAGGAGGGCTGCAGGTAGGGGCTGGTGGCTTTGTGTGGCATCTCTTGGAAGGGTCCACTGCAAGTGGCTTGTCTTTGGTGTTGGCCTCAGAGGATGTTTTTGATAAAAGCTCTTTTGATATAAAATAAGATTCTTTGCCTTCACAGAGCTGTCATTCAATATGGTTTTGGTCTGTTAAGCAGACTTAAGCACACATTTTGCACAGCTGCAGTCTCAGCCAGTGGTACCTGGGTGCACATGATTGCAGTATCCTCCATGGCTTTATGCTGCTTTATTGACAGAAACAGTGCGGTGGAGTAAAGGAGCTTCTTTAAAGCACAAGAATGCTGTTTGCAGTATTGGCTCAAGTTTAAAGACGGAAAAAAAAAGTCCTCTGGGTACAGTAGAAGTTAATTTATTTTTGTGTGGTACCCTAATTGATGGTGTATCGAGGTGGAGTTTTATTCTGACAGAAGGAGCATCAGCTCTGCCCTCATAGATTTCTGATCTACAAGACAGATAAATGCAAAACAAGTGATGGCCAATCTCTGCCCCCATGATTAGCACCCCTGCAATGGCAACTGAATGTTAGAGCCTGATGTACCATCCCAGTCCTTTGATTTCAACGAGGATTTTTTTTCTGGAAAGAACTGATGAAAGCAGTCGGGATTTAGACCAATGCTTTCCTTCCAAACTAGATTTTGGATACAGACCCGGGTTCTGATTTCACACAGGTTTCATGTGATGGTAACTCAGTTGGATTAAGTGCACTTACTCCTGGTTTCCACAGACAAAACTGAGAGCAGAATCAGGTCTTACATGTTAACACATATGGGTGACTGTATTACCAACTGGCATACAGTAGGCACCATTAAAATCTTGACATTTACTGCTCATGGTAGTTAAATTTACTGTGCTATTTGCAGTATTCCCAAGTCTAAGAGTAGGAAATCCTTTAAATACTGCAGTAAAAGTAAATCCCATGGTGTGATAAATGTCAGGATTTAAAGGAACCCTATTTTGTTGTTGTTTTCTTCTTTTTTTATTGCTATGTTCAAACTTTTTGTGTCTTTTTTTTTCTTTTTTTTTCTTTTTTTCTTTTTTTTTTTTTTGATTGTGGTGGTTATTTTTTTAAGCAGAATCTCTCCTGCTTTGAGACTGGCTGAAGCCTGCATTAGTGGGATATTTCCTTAAATATTCTCCTTCTAGAGAGCTCATCTTTCCAAAGAGTGTGTGTCACATAAAGGGTCCTTGAGTTTGCTTTGAGATGCCTGTGAGCATCCCTGTTGGATCCACCTACTTTCTGCTTGGTTACACCTTTCAGTGTGGAGTGGAGGGGCTCTGAGAGCTGGTCCACTGATTCTCCATCACTCAGGGCTTCTGCTGGAGGGACAACTTAGTGGGGAGCTGGTGACATTGGCATTCCAGTGCCTTTGTTAGAAGAACCTAGCCCACCATTTTGACACTATTTTCACTGATGCCTACAGCAGCACTTTTCCCTACTGAAATGACAGAAATTATAGAGTGTTGGAGAAGATCTTAAGCAAAATAGGCACTTTTGCAATGATGCTAGACCAGATTTAACAAAATACTTAAGTTTCTAGAGACAGGTGATTTTGTAAATCTGTCTGATTCACACAAACTTCGACCTTAAGTCTCAGTCTACATTTAGATGGTTTTGTAAATCCTACCAAATAATTAGTTGCATCTTTAGATGCCAAAAGACCTTCTATAAATGCGATCTGTGAGTTAGTTTATGAGCAATTTGGGTCTTTCCCATGAAAGCATGGATTCATTTTTGTGGCTTGGTAGTATACATATAAAATACAAGAATCATTTTAAACAGTAACAGGAGTCTCACTCACCTTTCCTTCCCTCCCACCTGTTTTATTCTTTCCCACCCTCAACCTAAAAGGAGCTGGTTTAGGATTGGGAGACCTGGAAGAACAGTAGGAAATCAGTGCAAAGTTTGGAGCAAGTCAGTGCTGCAGAATCACCTGTGGCCACTTGTGCCATCCAAAACAATCTCTGCTTTTGTTATGACAAGGAAGGGAAGAGAAACAAAGAGTGATGGTGAAAGGATGGGGGGAAATGAGAATTATTGCCCTGGCTTAAGTGCACAGCCTATTTTTGGAGAAGGGTTAATAGTGTACTGCCAGTAGACTGGTTCCTCTCCATGCACAACAACTGTTGGGGATGTCCTCTCAAATCTGGCTACTGCCTGGTTAGCTGGCATGTGATATAAAGCAGGAAATAAGAGTGTGCCAGGCATATATAACTCTATGTGTGCCACTCCTGGTCCATCTGCAGAGTAATACTGCACCTGCCAGTTGCTTTTGCTGGCTGGAGGGGAGGAGGGAAGGAAGAGAGTGTGTGTATTATTAGACAGGGAAAGCCCACCGTCTTCTCATTTTCCCTTCATTGCTCTCCTCTTGGTTCCTTTCTTTTTACAACAGAGTTGAACAAACACCACAGTGTATTTTCCAAAAATGGCTCTTTGGAACTGGGTGCTTTTGGGGTGCTGCTCATGCAGTAAAAACATCTTGTATTTTTTTTTTTAGTGAACAAAGCTGTCAGTGTATGCAGGTTTGTACTCCTCTGGGTATCATATATCTTGACTTCGAACCCCATTTTTACGTGTAGGGGATTATATTAATAATTTGAAACCTTTTCCACGAAAAACCTAAATTGCCTATAAAGCAATACATTTCCTTACTGGTCATCAATCATTTTTCTTCTGCAAAAATTTCCAGCACCCATTAAGAGCCTTAAATCATAAAACCTAACTGCTCCTGAATAAATAAAATTTGGAACTTGATATGGATGACCTACTATTTCATCCTGTAAGTGACAGAGGACTGAGCCTTGGGATGGAATAAACCGGCATCAGCTGACATAAAGGATGGATGCTCCATCCTCAGGATAGATAGCAAAATCTTCATCCCAAGCATCTTCAAAATTTGTGAGTATTCTTGGACTTTTTTTTTTTTAATTTTTTTTTTGGCTTTCCAGAGCTCATACTGTCTCTCAGTGGGAGAAGGAAGTTTATATGTTTTCTTGATCCAGATTAAAAAAAAGCGTATTGCCTTGGGGTCTCTCCAGTGGCTCTAAGAAACTGTTGTGTTTCTCCATTTCCACTTTTTTTCCACTGCAATCTCAGTATCTCATCATTTCCCTGCAAAAAAGATTTGTGAAGTCCAGATTTCTGTAGAGTCCATCAACGGTATTCTGGAAATAGCAACCAGAGCTAAATTTCTGCATCCTCGCTAAGTGTTAGGTTTAGCTCTTGCTGGTAAAAAGAGCATGTGCTTTTGTGTCAAACCGGATCTATTGCACAGAGCCCACAGGCCTCCTTTTTTTACTATATTTGTATGTATTTGACTTTTGTGGTCATGTACAGGAAATAAGCGTGATGGGGGAACATTAAATGTCAATACACATACGTTCATGGCAATCCCCTTCTTGTTGTCTCCTCATAATGGATTTATTGATTCAAACTTTCTATGTCATCACAGACACGATGTACATGCACACCATGCCAGACTGCTCAGAACAACAGCCAGGCAGAGGATATCCAAGTTTGTGGTGGTGATGGTGAATTGGTGACAGATCGGGATTACTGCTTTTATTGCCAGGGAGTCAGGTAGTGGTGATTCATGAGACAGCTCTTAGAGGGTGATCACATTAATAATGTGAGCTGTGAAAACAATGTGTGGCGACGCTAAAAGCTACTTCTCAAATGACATGGTGATGGCAGAGCTTTTTGTGTATTACATGTTTTCACAAATGATACATCGCAAGCCTAAATAATATAGATCATTTCTACATATTTTATTATTAGTGTGAAATAAATGTAATTACAACAGGTTTTTAAAGTGCCAGTGGCTTGTATTGTCTGTTTATCAGGTATTTTACTGCTGCTCCATCTTACGCTCATCTGAAGTATATTTACTCAACACCTCTGACTTCAAACAGGCAAACGCTTTTATCTGACTTCACAGCATATTCTTCTCACAGTGGTGGATGTCATCATGATTTTCTCTCAATGCTGTTTTCACCACGTTTTCTTACTTCCATTCTTACTCTCCCATGTTTCTGTTCCCTTTGGTGCCTCCTGCAGGCACACGTTTTGCCTGACTAGGAGCAGATTAATGCTGCATGTAGCAAAAAAGTAGCCATGTGGCTACACTGCTGTGACCCAGTCCTTTCTCAGCCTATTCCTTCTGATTCGCCTCTAGTATTCAATATTCAATTCAAAATACAAGTCCTTTGGGGCACAGAGCACATTTTTGCAGTGTTCTTGGAGGCATCAAGTTATTTTGGGAGGTAGTAGATAAAGTGCAAGTATGTCTATAGACACCAGTACCCAGATCTGTTTTAGAACGAGAAAGTAACTGCTTAGCAACTACAGCAGTGCTTCCTCAAAATAACAACTAGGAAGTCCAGTTGTTTGCATTAAGTAGTATATTTTTGATGGGACACCATGAGATATATGCACTCTGTAGCAGAAGTAAAGATGGTAGAATCTGGCCTGAAATAAATGAAAAAAGGAGTCCCAAAATGGCAGCAAACTGGTTCAGCCAAAGGTCAACTCATCTGTGAGTTAGAAGGAATTAATTTTCTAGGCACCAGCAAAGCAATGAGGCTTATCAAACAATGCTATTTTCCATCAAGAAAAAACATCATGGCAGCCTTTGTTTTCTACTTTCATACATTTCCATTTAAAAAGAAAAGCAGAACAGTAAACAAATACATCTACTTCTAGAATGGTGACACCGTTTCTGCTTATTTCTTTACAGGGTTTATTTTAAAATACTGAAGAGAAAGCTGAAGAAGTGAAATTCTAGTGGAACTCTAGCTCCATTGTGGCCACAGACATCCTGACTTTTGGTCACGGTGCGCTCCCAACACACCTCTCATTTCTCCCCATATCCCTCAGGGATCATCTGCAGCGAGGTCTGGTTCCATATTACTATCCAGCTACCCTAAACTGGTGTTGACAGTTGCAATGCCAAAAACAACATGCATTGCACCTGCTAATCTTTCATTAGCCACCTCACTTCCCTCTCTTCCTCCTCTCCTCCCCTCTCCAGCGCCAATACATTGCATTTTCATGCTGTTATTAAGCTTCAGACATTGGTACAAGGCATTGATACTGAAGAGATGCTGGTGTTCAGCTGCCTTCCTTGTACCCTGTGTTATAAATATATCTCAGTGCCCAACCATTTACACATAGGATCTGGAGAGTGCTGAAAACCCAGCACTCTCCTGACCACTATGACAGTGATAACAGCCCAGCAGTTCTCAGGGATCTAGCTTACGACAAGTTTCTTTAAATCAGACAAGATCTTAAGTGCCTGTCATAAGTCAGTCATCCTTCAAATGCTCCCATTTTCTCCATGTGAGCTCTTTACAAACTTACCCATCTGCTTTCATATATAGGACTGTGGTGAAAAACCACTGTAAGAACTGGGTCTACAAGAAGATACGTGGGTTAGGTGTCCTGTCCCTAGAGGAGAAATATCACCTGTGCTATATAAGACACCATTTCACAAGGGTACTTCATACTAATCCCACAACCACTGGTCTCTTGCCAAATCCCAAAGGGAGTTTGGCAGAATAAGGTGGAAACTGAAGCTTTAGCTAAGCGCAACTGCAGCTTTCAGAATCTTGTTGTTCCATTGCTGCTTTCTGACCTTGGTTTAGATGCTGCAGAACTTCATCACCATAGCAGTGGAATTGGGGCTTTTCTTAAACTGAGCAAACACAAGCAGCAGCTTGTCTTCTCATGCTCTTGCACCCATCCTTTGTTGAAGGCCTTGATGAAGCCATTATCACTTGTTCAAAGAGATCCAGGAGTTGGGCATTTCTGAAACGCTATGTGCTGTATCAAGCATGTACCTTTAAGTCACACGAAAAGTAAATAATCAAGTTTTCGTTCAGTGGCTGAGTTGCAAAACCAGGAGCAAAAATATATTTCCAGTTGACCAGAAGCAGGTTTTTCCCCCCCTCTCTTTCAGTATGAATTGGAAAATAAAAAATGCCTCATTTTAATCCAAGGTAAAATTTCTCTTTATTTTTTTATCCTTTAAAAATCTCATTCGCTGCATTTCAAAACAAAATGTTCCAAACCAGAATGTCATAGTATTGCTTTTTAAAACAGTGTATCTTAAGAACTTTAAATTCATCATCTATTTTTGAGTCTTTTCAGGGCCGAAACTATTCATTGAATTTAAGCTAAATATGTGGGTAGTTGTGGTCAACCTCAAACTGCATATTTGGTGGCTAAACTATTCTCAGAGGGAAAATGCCCCACCCTAATTACAATATCTCATTTCTTCTTTAGCATCACCTTTTAACAGAAGTAGAGAAATATTGGGATTTTGATTCTATTTATTCCTATCAGTGCAACAGGGCATATCTATCATTCCTCTCCTTTTCCTTTAAGAAATCAGTATTTTTCTCTAACCAGTGTGTTCTTAAACTAATGGTTTGGGAATAACTTTCTCATCTAATGAGTGGTCTGTCTTGTCTATGTATTCGTTTTGCTCCTCCCTGATAACCTCCACAGAAATCTGGCTTTCCTCTGCATATCGGGAATGTATAGGAATGTTTCCTCAACTTCATTTCTCTGGCTTGCTGCAAGCTGTAATACGCAGGTTTCTCTCCTTGCATTTTCTTATTTTCCTTTGTAGACTGCTCTTGTTAGTTTTAATTACAGCAGTGGAGGACAGTATGCTAAAGAGCTCCCCAAGGAGGTGGCACTAATGGTCACATGTCCCCCCTGAGTGACAGCATCCGTTCTGGTTGCAGTACTACAAAGACATGGGGGCAATTCTTGTATGGATTGGTAAATGGACTTTATGTGAGAAGATAAATTAGCAGGCATCTGCGTTTCCTAGTTGAATAGGCTATGTGTGACTCAGTAAGCCTTTTGTTCAGTGGGCTAAAAAACGGCATGCAACTCCTCATCAGTATTGAAATTTTAAAGCATATTAAATTACTATGGCATATTTTTGAGGAGTGTGAAGAAAAAAACGTAGTGGATTTAGCACTGTGCTTTTCAAACCGTCAACCCCAACACTGAAACAAAAAACTAAGAAAATAATAGCAGAAAAACACCGAATGGTTTGTATACAGAAAGAAGCTAAGACACATGTGAAATACTATTTTCAGTAGTGGTTTTATTACAGTGTTAGTGCACACTATGTGTGCATACATACACTACGGATTCCCGTTGCTGTTTTTGTGACTTGTATAAAGCATACTGAGATTTACATCACAGGATGTAACTTTTGGAGGTGTTTTTACGCCAACCTTTGCCAAAATTCAGCACGTGATTTTTAGTTTGCACCCACTGTTGCATTTGCCAGCATTTTGCGAAGTAAGAACACTAGGCTATGCATACTGTGCACTGTTAACATACGTTAGCTGTGCCTTGTGGCAGTATTCAATCAGATGAATAAATGGAACAGTATGTCAATGCACAGTATGATTGCAATTCAGAATCATATGGAAAAGTTGGTATTGCAACATCTGCGTAGACACTGTCATAACGTCAAGGAAAAAAGTAATAATGCCGTTCTTGTTTCATTGGATCAAATGCAAATAAAACAACCATGATCTAACGTGGAAGGCATTCTGAAAAATATTTTTTAATGGTTTTTGAAAAATAATTATCATTAACAACACAAAGGGAATTGAAATTGGAATGCGATATTTACATAGTGCATGCTAAGTCTTTCAGTGAGACTTAGTCTTTATTTACTTAGTCTACAAGAAATAGATTACAACATTCACCTCTGTGATGAAGCCATTAGTATGCTTTTTGGACACTATCAAATACTGCTGCCATCAAATACTGCTACTTCTATTACTGTTGTTAGTAGTGATTATTATTGCAGAAGGAATAATGGCATATTTATGATACCAGGTGACATCAGAGGAAGAGTTATTTTTCTTATGAGGGTCTCTAAAGAACCAAGTTCTGTGCCTAAGGAGAAAACAGAGCATCTATATCAAGATCCATTAAGAATAAAGATCGGAATTTTCCATGTTGTCCAACGCTGCGATACTCTTTGCTTTCTTAGAATGCCAGCCGAAAACAGGGAGGGAGGAGGGTGGGAGAGGAACAATAGATCAACAGTTCTCTCTATGTTTAAAAATTCACAGCACCTCTGCTACACCAGAATATTATGTGACAATAATGTTAGGCCTCTGATTTATACCAACAGATGCAGGGAAATTCCAAATTAAGGCTGTCATTCTCCCCTCACTGCAGATCCTCTGTTGGTACAACTTTATGTAGCACCTCTGAGTTCGGTGGAGAGATGCCAGTTTACATCAGCTGAGGATCTGGCCCACTGCGGTGCGGAGGCCTTAGCTCTGTTTAAATCAGATCCACGGTTCCTGGTAACACAGTTGCTCCTTACTTAACATGTATTTACAACACGCAGGTGTAAAACACACACAGGAAGGTCATAAATTTGGAAGCTCACTATTAAAAAGCCTCCTGGTTATGAATGGATTTTTAAACGTTCCCTTTGTTTTATCTTCAAAAGATGTAGACTGGTGGAAAAATATGCAAACACTATGCCTTTAAAACACCAAATGCAAGTGAGTTTTAATAACCTATCAGGATCTTAGTCCATCATAACATTTAATCTGCATTACATCTCACTTCCTAATCGCTACTTTCATTCCAATTGTGAGCAGAGAGGGTGGGGGAGAGATGAGAATTTCAGATAAGTGCCAGTAAAACAAGTTTGCTCTACAGCTGGCAAGCGCTGTGCACACGTTAACGGTGCCTTATGGCAGTATTCAATCAAATGATTCTATAAACTAAAAATAATCACCCTAATACTAATACCTATTATTCTTCATTGTTACTGGTCGCTATGGTGCTGCATCTGACTATGAAGAATTCACCGCCATTATTACCCTCAGTGTCTCTCTCTCTCTGAAATGTGATCTAATTGCAGAATCCACACCTGTTCGACAGTTCAATAGAAGCCTGCTTTTGATGGAAGCAGACTTTCAAGCACACACACACACACTCTCATACAGGCACACGCGCGCACACAGGCACACACTCGCACACAAATGCGTGCACGCACAGGCACACACACACCAATTCACGGAAGACTTCAGCTGGAGGAAAAATAGAGTGTGAGTTGATCAGAAAATAATATTGCGAGGAGTAAAAAGGAAAAAAAAAAGCTTGTGTTTTGTGGTCATTGGAAGATTGCTGATGGGTGCATAAATAAAGCATGCTGGAACATCTGTTCTTTGTTGTGCATTCAGCTTTTTAATGTCTTCAAAGAGCAGCACTGACGCATCACTGACTACCACTCCCCATTCAAGCAACATTTTACCAGAAAATAATAAACCTTCCTGGTGGGGTGCAAGGAGCCAAGGCATTTGGGCAATGCCATTAATTTGGAAATATCTCTTTTTCTGGGATTTTTAAATATCTCTCCCTTTGAACGTTGTTCAAATTTTGGGATCCAGCCTGGAGTCCCTATCAGCCTGAGCAGTAAATCAGCCTGAATATTGCACTCAAGCCTTTTCTTTCTGTACAAAAAAAAAGAAAAAAAGGAAAGGAGAAGGCTGTTGTCAAGTCAAAGTTTATACACATTTTTCCTCTGCTCTTAATTCTATTAATGTTAAAAATTCTGTCCAGAGGGATTCTTTTCTCCTTAAGTTACAATATTTATTTATATTGGTAAAATTCAGCGGCAGTGAAGACCCCTGACAGTTTAACAATATTGGCTGGTTATTTTGATACACTGTGCTAGGCAGCAAAAGATTAAAACCAGAGCGTCCTAGACTGAGAGAAACCAGCTTGAATTCTAAAATAAAATTTTAGCAGCATGGATTTCTCTTGCCATAGGCTATGAGGCTACTATGAATTTCAGATGCATCTCCAGAGCTGTCAATGAGGTGGAAAGATGGGATTGGCATTACAAAGATTTGTTGCAATGTGATTCAATGTAATTGCAATCGAAGGTATAGCAACATTAAATCGCAGCTGAGGAAGAGCTGTTTACACATGTACAGTATAGGAACAAGCATTTGCCCTACCACTCTAGGACCATGACAAGATTTTTTTTTTTTACTACTTTCTTCTGCTCTGCTCTTTCTTTCTAGGTCACAGCTCAAAGATATTGGAATACCAATTAGATGCTGGTGGGTTACATTTATAATGAGCCTGACGATGGTCTTGTGACAGAATGCTTCAGAAAACACAAACACCTTTTAGGACAGTTTGGTAATTAGACACTATAATGTCTCTGTTCTATGCTAAGAGGTTTTTGGCCTCTTGATTGTTCATCTTCATTTTGCCTGCTCTGACAACTAGCCGTTATTGCATAGTCTAGCGCAGGGAGTAGGGGGTTGTGGCTCAGGCATATCACTGATATCAGTGGGTATCATTCCTCTTGCTTTGGTAGCAACATCATCAATCTCCAAGAAGCTTCTTAGCAAAGTTTTGCCTTCTTAGACCAGCTGGAACCTGATCTTAGATCTGGGATTTGCGGTTCACTTCTGTCACTCCTGAGGAAAACCATGTTATTTTTTGACTGGAAAAAGCATGAGATATATACCTTCCTCCTCGGCATAGTATAAAGCCTGTGGCATGACTATGTTACTACTAACATCAAAGGGTGTGTTGTTATTGATTTTAACACGAGCAGAAACAGTATCACCAAGATCATTAAAGTTCTCATAGTGCTTTGAGATCCTCAAATGTAATCAGATAAGAACAGAGGCACTGTATTTGTCATAAGCATTGAAAAGCTCAAATGAATACATTTGAGGCTCACTGAGGTGAAGGAAGACTCTTCCTATGGATGGGATCCTTGTCCCTGCAGCTCCTCAGTGCTTGACGTTTAAGCAATGGATTTCACTCTCATAGAGTCCCTGACAAAAAGAAAATAAACCTATTCTGATCTCGTGGCTGGGGAACTGAGGCACAGAGCAGTTGGAACAGCTTTCAGATGGAGTCAATATGGTATCAAGGGGGATGAAGGGATTGAGAGCAGCCCTGCCAAGAAGGACTTGGGGATACTGGTGGATGAAAAGCTGGACATGAGATGACAATGTGCACTTGCAGCCCAGAAGGACAGTTGTATCGTGGGCTGCATCAAAAGCAGCGTGGCCAGCAGGTCGAGGGAGGTGATTCTGCCCCTCTGCTCTGCTCTGGGGAGACCCCACCTGGAGTACTGCGTCCAGCTCTGGAGCCCTCAGCATAAGAAAGACACGGACCTGTTGGAGCGGGTCCAGAAGAGGGCCACGAAAATGATCAGGGGGATGGAACACCTCTCCTATGAAGAAAGGCTGAGAGTGTTGGGGTTATTCAGCCTGGAGAGGAGAGATCTTATTGCAGCCTCTCAGTACTTAAAGGGGGCTTATGAGAAAGATGGGAACAAACTTTTCAGCAGGGCCTGTTGCGACAAGACAAGGGGGAATGGTTTTAAACTAAAAGAGGGTAGATTTAGACTAGATATAAGTAAGAAATTTTTTACAATGAGGGTAGTGAAGCACGGGAACGGGTTGCCCAGAGAGGTGGTGGATGCCCCATCCTTGGAAACATTCAAGGTCAGGTTGGACAGGGCTCTGAGCAACCTGATCTGGTTGAAGACGTCCCTGCTTATTGCAGGGGGGTTGGACTAGATGACCTTTAAAGGTCCCTTCCAACCCAAACTATTCTATGATTATATGGTTCTCTCACAGAAATCAGGCTGGAACCCAAGATTTTGAATGCTACCTACCTCTGTTGGCTAGCGTCCTTCCTGCTCCTGGCGCAGGGCTGGCTTCTGCTCAGAGACAGCTCTACCAGCATACTCATACCTGGTCAACAGAGTGGTGAAGAGAGGAACGTACCCCTTCTCACGCATCTTTGGCTTCTGTGGTTTTGTTATGATTCTGCTCTTTAACCCAAGAATTGTTTAAAAGGGGCACAGAAAGGGAACAAAAAAAACATGTGCAAGGAAATCTTTTTACACTGACAACGGAAGCAGGACAGGTTGACTCTAATAACGCAATATTTAAATGTGTTTGCTCCTCTGCTTAGAAATTCTTTTTCACAGTTCCATTATGCTGTACTTACATAGTAATTGCTCATTGACCATTTAATTACACAAGGCTGTCACCTTTACTCATACTTGGTACACAGCTTCCAAATAGTCACTTTGGTGTCAAGGAAGTGGGGGACAGTTCACCTGGTAGCAGTAGTCAATATGAATAGGGGGAGCAAAACCTGGCCTGCAATAATTACCATGTAGCGACATAGTGTTTACATAGTAATTACCTTATTATTTTTATGGAAAAATACATGATTATTTTTGTCCTCCAGCCCAGAGTGCAGACCACACAGTAATTACTTTTGGGCATAAGTATAATTGTACAAAACCACTTTTTATCTCTCTGCCTTTCTTCTGCATGCACACAGTTACATGTGTTCACTGCACACAGTTACTCTGGGTATTTATCACTGCATCTTATTTAAGTCCTGAATCAAATAGTTGCTTCCTGGTACATTGGCCTCATAAATTAAAAGGTCATAATGAAGAAAATGTTTGGGGGGTTGTTGTTTTTTTTTTTTCCCAGAAAGCAATCACAATGTCTACCCAGATTTACTTTTCTTAGCCCATGATTCTTAATCGGTATATACCTTTATCCCAGGCCTGTTGGGGCAATGGGTCAAATCCTTTTGCCTCTGGGAATGTCTGTTAAAATCATATTTTAAAGCTAAAATGGACTCAGAGATATACACTGTGTGTCCTTGACAGATGGGGCCAGACACTCACTATAGTCTGAAAAGAATATATTGACTCACTCATCTTCTTTTCATAGTGAGAAGTACTCCATTGATGACATTTCATGATGTTTAAGATGTGGGTAGCATTGCCTGAAAAGACAGAGCTGGAGGGAGGGGAGAGAAAGAGATAATATTAGAGAATCAACATGCCAATGTACAACAAAGGCCAGTCTCAATCCTGAACTGACACTGTAGGTGGATTTTTACAGCACTTGTGACTGTTACTAATTGGGACCAAATCTGAACGTTCTGCAACATGGCTCAAAAATAGCTTAGACCAGACACGAGGTGTTATTTTCCTGTACTTCTTGGGCACCAGTTTCTAGACATTGCCATGATCAGTGCAGAAAGTGAAAGAGGCAACTATGCCCGAGCCTTGGATGTGAAGGGACCAAGACATCAGTTAGTGTGAATTTATTTAACATCAGTAGTTTTGTGTCAGTTGACAACTGAAGAGGATCAGACCAGCACAGACTCATAAGAGTGTGATCAGATGGGATACAATAAATATCTTTAAGAAGAAACATGTTATTTGAATAACATTCAGCAAGGATTCAGGTGAGAAGTGCCTCTAATATATGAGAGACAGGAACTCCATATTTAAAAGATGTATTTTTTTTGACTGTTCAATCTACTTTTAATGCCATCCATGAGTATCTCTTAAATCTGCTTTTCTTCCCTGTATGCACTGATCAATGAAGAAAAAAATGGAAGATAATACAGCACAATACCACCTAATAATCTAACCCCCATTTTTTAAAGGACATTGTCAGATATCCTATTTGGTACTTGGCTATTTATGTTAATATGTTATCTGAAATGTAAGTAGATTTGGGTGTCTATTGCACTGAAGACATGACAAAGATTTATAAAGCTTCATCACAATGAGTAGAACTCTCTGAGAATATTGACAGTGACTAATGCTGCCTACATCTCAATGGCAGCCCTCTATACCTTACCCATTTTCTACATAGAACAATCATATTACTACCGATTAGTTCTTTCTATCCATAAATGAAAACCCCCTTTGCTTATTGATTCACTTAGTTCAGTCATTTATGATACACTTGAGTAGATATATTCTAGTTAAAAAAGGTTGGGATATTTTCTTCTGGTCAGTGATGGCGTTGGAGAATTGAGTTTGCAATCCTGAGACATTTTACATCTCTAAATGCATACAGTTTTGTGGCTTATAGGAAGTATTTTTGCCCTTTGAGCTCCATGTCACTCAGCACATATAGATCTAGTCAGGAGAAAACCAAAGGAACACATCTTCTTTTAGCTAACTGCATGTTCTCTGCCAAAAATAGGTAATTCGTTGTGACAGATCCTTGGTTGTGGATGAACAGATAAGGAGAAGGGAAAGAAGGATATAGGAGAAGGAACACAATGGAAGAAAGAATGGTAAGAGAGAAAATAAGCAAGGGAAAAAAGAAATGTGATGCATGGTGAGAAGGAAAG
>NW_008825260.1:826167-851608 GCF_000699105.1 Pygoscelis adeliae
GAAAATACTTTTTTAGCGGACAGTGGTGTATGAAGCCTTCTTGAAAGCATGTGATGTGCCCTCTAAAAATACTAAATATCTCACTGTCTCCATGAGTCACATGAATTATTTTTCTTACCTAGACATGATTTCCACACTACCTACAGTTATCTGAGAACTACAGCAGGATTTTCTAATCTGTTATAAAACTCTGGTGGACTGGGTCTGTTTTCTAAAGAGTAACTGGGAACTTCAGTAAGTAAATACCTGTAGTGGGGCATCAGAGCAGGTTAGGGGAGGAATATGGTTTCAGATTACAGATTGTAAAAAGTACTTAGCAAGATATAGCTGACAAAAGCTATCTTGCTGTTCATTCTGGTTCAGCATGGAATACCCTTGTCTTTGAGTGCTCTGGAACCAAGATGAGAACATGTTAAGAGGTCAAAACAATAACAAGCGGTAGTTTTCAGTCATCAGGAAGACTCTATAAACAAGAGAAGTTTGGGGGCCCTTCCACAGCTAAAAGATAGCCAGCAGCTATGTTGTGACCTTTCAGATTGTTTCCCTTGGGATGTCTGATGGGCCTAACAGGTCCCCACCAACCTTCGTCTAGTTCCACTTAAGAGAGAAAGCTGGACTTGAAACAGAGTGTCAGAAGTATAGGTCAGTGCTTTATTTACATGAGCTTTATATGCTAGACTTCTCCCCTCTGCTTTCTCTTTTCTTCCCCAGAGATCCCTGCTTAAATCATTCCACCCCTTGAACTACTTCTTAGTGACAATTTTTCTTCATCCACAAGCCAGGGCTAAAGCAAGTCTTGTCTTTTAAGACACATATTCAGGCAGCAATATGCTAAATAACGGCAGGTTTTGTCCCATAATTTGTGTGCTTTTCCTCTGCTATCTGAGGTTTTCCTAGGTTTCACTATATACCACAGAACAAAGTATATATTTGCTGCTAGGAACCAGAGCAAAATAAGCATTTGGGAGAAAGTACAACTGAGTTCCTTATTTTACAGGGAAAAGTTGCAAATAGCTCTGTCTTTCCAAGTATTGTGAAATCACCAGAAGAAAAGGTCTTTATTACAAGAGCACCTATTAGACTTGAAAAACTCATTATTCCTTCTGGAACAGCCTCTACTTTCAACCATACCTGCTTTTTTTCTCTAGTTGGTGGACAGGGAAACTTATTTAACAAAGTTGGGGTTTCATCCAGTGACTCGTTATATCAGTGGGGATCTTTCTACTGACTTCAATGGGAGCTGTGTGCAGCTTCTGAATTGCTATCATTTTCCAACTAGTGAAGACACTTGAGCATCTGGTGCTGTTCTAGCAAGCTTCTTACACAGCTTTGGTGAGAATTTTGAAGCTGACATAGAAAGAATTTTCCAGGGCTCACAAGCTCTTTGTATCTTCTTTTCTTTTTAGAAACACTCCTGACACGCTTGTGATGATACTGTTTGAATATGAAAAAATAGAAGAGAAAGCTAAACTGAGCATTGTAAAACATTCTGGGCAAGCGTTTGCTTGAGTTTAAAAATGGACTTGCTTCTCTGTGCTTATACAATTTTTTAGCACTTTGGAAGAACTGAGATATGTGATTGCTCTTGGAACGTGGAGTTCACCCCCCCCCCCCCCCCCCCCACCCCCCTCCCCCCAGACTGCAAATGATACGGGTCTGGGTTGTGAAGAAATAGCCATGCTGAAGGCAATACTGGCACAAGCCTCCTGGGGCTTCTTCCTGAGTTTGGGTAGGCAGTTTCTCTATCTCCCACTGTAATGACTGATTTCTTTCATGTGCCCTGAGGGACACCAGTGACAATCTTACCGTGTAGCCAAATGATGTCTTAAGTAAGGTCGGGGTGCCCAGGGAAAACATACACATCTAATACAAGTCTAATCCTATTAATCCGTACTTTCCCTTTGGAAACAGGTCTCCCATTTTTTTCCATCCTATGAAACAAACCTTATTATTTTTTACTCTGATGGCACTGATGATCTAGAAACAGGAAAAACACTGTGTGATCTGTGTGATCAGCAACAGTGAAGGGGCACAACCAGAATTTGCATACCCAGTGTCAAATATTTGCACTAAACTACCTGTGCTCTCACTATACAGTAAAAACCTACCCAAATTCTGTGGAATGAGAATCACATTTAGGAAAAAGCAGTCTGCTCATGTATGTGCCATTAGTAGAAAGACTGGCAAATAAATTATCTACTGTGAATTACGCACTAATACAAGTGCCTATGTGATGTGTGTCTGTGCGAATTCATTTACATATGTCAAGGTATATGTATGTATATGAACATAAGTGTCTCTCCTCTCTCTTTACCTCTCTTTCATACATTGGTACAGTAAGCATAATAACTGCCATGTTACTTCTCAGACACCAAGAGTCCCATCTTCTGTACAGGCCTGGGTATACCTGCTTTTTTCCTCTCTTTTTAATCATTTCAGTAAAGAGGTTCTCTCCTTGATACCCACTTCCAAAACTCCCACTCACTTCAGAACAAATCCAGCCTTGCTTATACATGTGTGCGTGTTGAACAAGCCCTCATAAAATGCCTATCACATCATTATTTTGTTTAAACATTTTTATTTCTCCAGAGAATTTAAAATACACAAACATGTGATTCCATGAGGAAATGATCCAAAAGAGATTATAAATACAGCTATAAATGTCAAAGTTCTCAAAACATTTCACTGGCTCTATCTTCAGAAGAGACTGTTTACAGAGAAAATCCACGTCAGTGTGTTTTATTATTGTTATTGTGTGTTAAATGTTACAAATGCAATCTGTTTGCCTTACACGTAAACCATAGTCTCCAAATATCTTTAAGAATCACCTCTAATAGTTGTACTCAGAGACAGGAGTATAATTTAGTAGGATATTAAGCAATCTCTCCACAGCAGGAAAGTTTTTTGGGTTTCATACAACTCTCATCAGAGGCACCTATCCTTAATCTCTCCAGAAATGAGTATTTTGCAGTGGATCATTACTCCGGGCTCCATGTTTGAGAGAGGGATTGGAACACAGAAAGCTCAAAATGCAGACCTTTCAAAACTTGAGTTCTTGCAGACTTGGGATCAGGCCATTTTTATTTATTAAGAAGAACCATTAAAGGGTTTTTTTTTCCCCCCTATCTAATTTTAAATTTCTTTCTGCATCTGTCTTCAAAGTGATGCCTAAAAGACCCCTACTACAAAAAGTTCACGCTCCTTTCCTTCTTTAATGGAAGAGGCTATCTCCAGAAATGAGTGAGTCTGAGTTAGAAGAATGAAGCAAACAAGCAACAAATCTCTTGTAAAATACAATATGCCTAAATTTGACAGTGTAAGTTTAAAATCCACAGCAGGGAATGAATTCTAATACACAGGACTGGAATAGCACATATCTGAAATTTGTCATGGATATTTAACTTGTTAGGAAAAATGTTAAGACTGGAAGGTCTTTTTCTTTGGTATACTTGAATGTTGATCACAGCTGTTTGCTGCAATTATGGAAAACAAAGTAATATTTAAATTTCAAAATTTCTTTTTAAAGGCTGTATATGAATGTTGGACATAATTTCCCCATAGTCACAGGAACCTATGGGAGACATTTTGTCTGGAGGGTGGTCACAGAACATCCATTTTATGTTTCACAAGCTGCAAAGTCTTTCCCTGTATCCTCTACACTTATTTAAAGGAAACATCCACAAAATTGGAATGTGCCACAGGGGGAGACCAGGAGAGGACAGGGACATCACCAGTGCACTAGCCAGTTGTGACTGCATTTATTAAAAGAAAATACCTCTGGAAGAAGCTATATCTTACTACCAGAGAAAGCAAAATTCCTCCCAATTCTCTAACAATCTTACATACGAAAAAAAAAATTCCTTCCTGACCGCAGATCAAATTCAAATTCCAAATTATGTAAATAGTAAATTATGTAAATACAGGCTTGTGTGTCCCTTGTCTTCTTAATGTTATTGTCCTTCACCCTTCTTTACAAAGAGAAGCAGAAAGGGTTTGAAGCACACAGTATTTCAACACGCTTCATTTCAGTATTGTCTGGAATGAGAGTTGTGCTCCTAGACCCTTGAATTTCATCAGTAGCTACAGGGTAAAATTTTGCTCTTAAGCATTCGTCCTGACTATGCTCTAAACTGTCAGGAGCTCTGAGGAGAATAAACGGAATATGGGAACAATCTGACCACAGCCTCCCGCTGGATCTGGGGCCCTATGGGGATAGTGCACAAAAGGGAGAAAATCTGACAGCTCAGTGGGGCCAAATCATTTGCCCTTCATTTTAAGTAGTGAAATTTATTTGTTGGCCATGGCACACTGGCCCAATAGTCCAGGATTAGAGGTTTATCTCCTGAAAGTGGAATGTTTAATTCTAGTTTTGATTTTACCCCAAAACAAAGTCTCTGTAATTCTGGTTTTATGATTTATTGGCTGCAGTTTTCCCGAGATGAAAGTAGGAGTTCAGCAATCTGTTCTTGGAAATCCAGCATTTTGCAAGGATTCTCTGTCAGCAAACATGTGATAAGCAAAGACATTTTCTTGAGTTTCAGGCCAGTGGCTTATTCACAAGATATTTTCCTCTTTGAAAACAGGTTTTCGCTCTTACTGTGTTGCTCTATTGATCAATCTGTTTTGAGAGAGAGTGAGAGCTCAGAAAAAGGAAGTTTCTTTTTTACCACATTAAATCCACTGAATTTGCCTGAGCCAGACATGATTATCCTCCAAATGGAAAGGGTTTTACCCTAAGTATCTTGTAAGCTTTTCTGGATGCTCCTGCAACACACAGGGAAAGGAATCAGCTAAGCTACCAGAGGCTAAAAACTTTATTGAACAACTCCCCATGGCAGAGGGAATGAACACATTTGCCTCCTTGCATAAGTCTTTACCTACATTAGTGAATATTTGGTGTCTGTACTGGGAAGGAAAGTAGTGAAAATGATTGGCTTTTGCCAAGCCTGAAGTGAAGGAAGTATGTGAAATACACAGCCTTCAGAGCGATCCCAGCACTACTGCAGCCTATGCTGTCTGTGTACATGGGCACGTTTATTCCCACAGCACTTAGAGTTAAGTGCTTACTCTTCAGTGGGGCAGGAAGAGGCCTGGAAGTTTTGTCTTTTTCTATTTTTCCTGAGGAAATTACTTTGTAAAGGATTTTTAAGTCCTTGAGGCCATTCATGGATAACTGGTCCACATATGGAAATTTTCTGTAGGAATGTGGTACATGGGAATGGTGAAAGAACATATTCAGCTCTGATCTGTCCTCAGCTTCTTCTGGACTTCTGTAAAAGCTCATCTTTTTGTGTCTTACTTGTCCACGCAGAATTAAAGCCATATTAATTTTTCATCCTGTTTGTGTCCATTTGGCCTCTCGGGGGCCAAGGATTGAGAACTTTGAATAGATCTTTTCTTTGCTCTGATTTAGAGAACTACCTGATAGCCAGCCTGTGACTGAAAACATAAGAGCTTTGATCTGTGGCCTCTAGCAGAGGCGCATAACATTGAAATTCTGGTAAAAAAACCCACTCGTGGTGATATTGCAAACCAAATCATTTTGTTTCCCACCTTCTGTTCAGTGAGTCTGGTGTTCGGTATCATGGGCAAAAATCTTGCTAGTAATAGAGAAAAATCAGAAGATTTTGATGCTTACAGAAGCCAGAGGCCCATTACCAAAACCTACTTGATCTTCAAAATAGTAATAGAAATTTATCAAGAACAGGATGCTTTTATGAGACTGGCAGGAGTTCTTTTTGTCCTCTGGGCTGAAAACTAAACTAGTCATACCACTTTCCACACTGAACAGCAACAGAAAGTCCAGAGACTTTCTGGGAGAAAGAACAGGGAGGCGGGGGGCGAAGGATGCTTTTAATCTTTCCTCCCCATTGCCATTCACAACCCCTGGAATAACTAAAACTAAACCTAAATTTTCTACGTTTAAAATTGTGTGTCCCGTTTTCCCATACTATCTTTTATCAACCAAAGATTTTTAGATTTTTTTTCTCCAAATTCTCAAGATGGAAGAAGTAGGAGAGAATTAAATGCACTTGAGTGTGGTTTTTTGCTTCATCTTGCAATCCTGAACAGGTTATTCCATTTGCTGTACTTCAACTTTCACTCTTGTGAAAATCGGAAAGAAGAGCTATTTACTGCAATTATTTCCCTACCCTCCATTCATGTCTAAAACAGTGACAAAAACATAATGGATCACTTTGTTCATTGAATAAACAACCCACAAATGCAACTTTATAAGGTACATTCCCAGGAAACAGATCTATAAACCTGGTAAATGCACCAAGACCCCATCAGGGATGTTTGAACTAAATCTTAATTTGTCATTCATGAACACTTCACATGCCCCTCTAAATGAGTTATGTACTGCATCATCGACAGGAAATATAACAGACTGCACGTTGGAGATACCAAAAAGGGCTTGTGGGAGTGTTTTATTGAGCATTGCACAGGTGTTAACAATAGAGTGGGTAACACAGATCAAAGGATTGTGCAGAAGCCACTTGATAAGTTATAAACTGTTCTTCATCTACCTTGTCTGATAATAAACTGCATGTCCACTCTGGCTCCTCTGTTCACCCTGTGAGTGCTACCTCAACAGAATAGTGGTGAACAGCAATGATATCACTGCTAACTTGACGCTACAGCTTCAATCCCAGATGGTTTTTATGACAACATAGAGCAAGTTTGGGGCTGACCTAAATTGTCATGATGACAAGTCCGGCAAAAAAATGAGCCTGCTCTAAAACAAACTCAATTTCCTGTTCTTATCAGGCCTTCTGCATGGTAGGGATGGCACGGTGCTGGCTGGCAGATAGCCCAAATGGACAATGTCTCAGCATCATGGTGAGACTGCACACTCAGGTATCTGAAAGACCTCTTCAGCAATGGAAGCCCGCTCGGACAGAGGAGTAAGGAGGAAGTCGCTCACTTTAGGATCGCTTGCAGGCCTCCAAAGGACATCCTGTAGAAGAGCTGGACAGTAGTAAGCTAGTTTTCAGATATGAACTTTTCTTCATAACAGGCACTGATTTATAGGAGGAGGGAGATTTGAGGTTACTAGGTGATTGACATGATGCAGTGGTACCCTAATAGCTGTACAACCACTTTATCTTCCATCCCTCCTTTTCCATCCGCACTGGAGCTGTATTATCTGTCCTGATTATCAAATGAGGGTGTGAAAGGCAAAATGACTGTGGTCATAATGTCTAGCTGGGTAAGTTTTGTTAGAAGTCTAATTTAATCTGCTCTGCTTTAGTTTCAGTTTGCAGGCTCTCTACCCAGTTTTCTGTATGCTTGAGAGCTTTGCTTCAGATCAGTAGTCATGGTGGCAAGTGCTGGGCAGTGGGCTGAAACAATTTTATCTTGATGTGATAAAATAAAAGTGCATTACAAATGGCAGCAACAAGGTTTTAGTATTGGCAGTCTCACTGAGAAAAGGATGTGAAAAACGTCTGCCCACTGGGCCCAGAAGTTGTTACTGTACTGACTGTGCTACAGAGGCACTTGTGTTTTTTGAGACCAAAGAAACAGATGGAGACAGAAACACTGATTTCCATGTATACATTCTGTTAACATCTTCTCAGCTTAAAGTTCGCTTCATGTCCTTGAGCCTTCCAAATAGCACAGTAATGAATATGGAAGAAAAGTGCATGTTTTTGACTCAGCATCAACAGAGTACAACTCGGTACTCTGTGAAAAGAAAAGTACAGTGAAAGAGTCCTCCTCCTAAAGGTTATTATTTCTGTCTGAAGAACAGAGTCACATAGCAGGCAAGGCACACTCTCTAGTGTGTTAGGCATTGTGCTGACAAACACTAGGGGCAATTCTTACTCTGAAGACCTTGCAGACAACTTGGGATTGTTTTGCTTGTTTTATAAATGAGCAAGAGAGGCAAACAATGATTGAGGGACTGCCTCCTGTTCCAGTGTCCAAACCACAGGAATCATCCTCTTTCTCACAGCTCCCCCATGTAGGAAGTATTGGCTGATTGCTGACTCCCAGTATTTGAGCTGGAAAGAGAGGTGCTTCATTTGGAAAAGCCCAACCTACTAACAGACAGGGCAAGAAAATGAAAATGTTACATCCAGACACTTCCATTTTGAAGTTTTGAAAGCAGATTTTTTTTTTCCTGGTCTATTAATTTGTTCTTCCAATCACTCAGTCCCACAAAGACACGGCTCCCCAGGCACACACCCTGCTAGCAAACCTGCATCTGCAGAAGGTCCCTCCTTACGCTATATGCAAATCCTTCTGGAAGTTGGGAATCATTTGACTTATGAGGTTCCTGTCTCCTATACCCAAGTCATTCATCTAATTTACATGCATTCAGCTGCTTGTTTGTTTGCTTAGCATGCTAAGTATCAGTTTTTAGAGAGATTCACCATCTATATATGCTCTTTACAGGATGTGCTCATGTGTTACACAAAGGCGGTTTTGCCGTTTACCTCCTACTGACTCCCTGGAGAGGATTGTGAGAGGTCTCCTATGCACCACGTGAAGAATATTTCCATGCTATATAGAATGTATGATATTTATCCACCCTTGCTGTTGGGCTGACCCCTTTGTTCCACGGTCTCTCCTGTTCTTGGCAAATGAGATACTGACATTGTTTTGTTTTCTTTATGTTCACCAAAATAAACAAGCTATGAGCAGTACACACCACAGCAGGGTGAGTGGGTCAGAGAATTGTCTTACACACTGTTAGGAATCACTGAAAGAATGACTTCATAAATCCTTCCAGGGATATCTGGTCTCCAGCCGGAGCTATGGCATAACCCTTGGTGACATATAACTTTAAAAGTCAAGTTCAGTCAAACAGAAAGTTGCCCTTAAAAAAAAATACCCACCATCTAGAGGGAAATTAAAGAAAAGACAGACTGTTTCCTCTTTCTTCTCATAAAGAATATTTTTCAAATTTTCAAACATGGTGCTTGAAGAACACGTTTGTACTTGGGCACCTTGAAAAAAGCAGCTAGATTTTCAGAGATGCTGACTCAACTTTCCACTGATGATAACGGGGCTTGGATCAGGCCCTCTGTTTGTACATGCCTTGTAGGTAAACAGAAACTTTAACATCTCTTGCTTGTAATCCTCTCGTACATGCAGAGAACAAAATTCACCATGTGAAGTTAGGAAGGAATAAAATAAACATACAGGTCATGCTTGCCAACAAAAGCAAACAGCAGGCCCTCCAAAGCAGCCTAAAAACCTGCCTGTGAACAGTTCTGGAGTCTCAGTGCCGTTTTAACATAACAAACCCCTTCTGGGACTACCATGGTAATTGCTGCAAGAAAAATCATTTTCATCTGGTAGCTAACTATGCTGTATTTCAAGCCAGTGCCTAGATTATTCTTAAATACCTTTGACCCCAGGGAAATTTAAATTTAACCTTTTGTAACATTGCATTTGCCAGTTGCAAACTACCATTACCATTATTTTAAGTTATATGTTTGATAGACTATGTGACCTAGTGTAGATAAGATATAATTGAGACTGGTCAAAAGTAAATGATTGTTTCACAAGCTGTTCTGGGAACGGATCAATGTGTTAATGTCATATCTTGCAGAGTTGATTGATCAAGTGAAAAAAAAAGAACAAGAGACGTTTTCATCTATCTGCTTTCACAGTTCACCATTTCAGCCTGTACCCCAGACTCCTCCCTATTTACAGCTGCAGATAACTCCTGGCTGACAAAAGAGGGGCAAGAGACTTTCTCCTGAAGAAAAGTTACTCCCCATATTGGACTGTAGCACATTCAGGATGAAAAAGCCATTATCTACTCACACCCCCTTGAGATCCAGAGGGCACAAATGAATGGTTCATATGATGTCTCTCTAGCTACTGAGTAGCATCTCTGTAAGACTGTTGTCCACAGGGTTAATGTTATTTTTCACAACGCTTTTTGGAAAGCTGTAGTATAAACACCAGAGTAAGTTCAATAACTCTCATATTGAGGGCAGTAAGAACTGGGAGAAAAAGACCTACAGCTTACGAAAGCCTGTAGAAAAAGCTAAGAGTTGTGTAAAAAAATGCTAGAATTAGTAAGAATGTCTATTTGCCCTTCAGCTGTCCTCTCTTTTTTCTATTAAAGCTTTGGGGAAAAAAATGACAACAGTTCATCTATTTTATTAACATCTTTTCTTCCCAGGAGAATTAGATGGGTGCAGACAGAAAGGATGGAGAGGATTATTTTAGGCTAGTACCTAGGGTATTAATTATATACCTAGGGTATAATTAGGGTATAGCTAAGAATCCTGGTATAATTATAGGAAATGGAAAACCGAGGCTGAATATTTGAAAAAATTCTTTCTGTCTGTACCGAGCTGTAGAATAGTTGCCCAAGAGAAATGTTCATTGTTTTGCATATGTAAAAAAGTGATGGACTATAAATTGGGAAATGTATCTTTTAAATGTCTTTGTTTTCAAAACATGCTTCTCATTTTAAGTTCCAGATGATCCACATCTGTTGGTGTCCTCTGGTTTTCACTTGTGCCTTGTTTATATCAGAAATAAGAGACCATGGGATTGAGGTTAAAGAGCTGTTCATGTGCTTGAAATCCGGAATCATTTGCTTTTCCAAGCATCCCTTCTGCTACTGTTACTGTTTCAATGACAATCGCTCAGCTCTTTCCCCCACATAGCGTCTAACCTGTTGCTCAGGGAAAATGCAAGCTCTGCTGGGTACTACATCACAAGGAGCAACCTTTCCATGCAAGGAATGGACAGGATGCAGGAACAAGTCTTTCCTACCGCTAACCTCGGGGATTATCTGAAAATGATAAGAAAAATTCAAGAGGAGGAACAGGAGGAGGAAAGGAATGAGTCCCCCTACTGCTAGCATAAGAAGGCCAGCCAGAATGAAGCCACCACTCATTTGGCTGTGAAAGAGGTTGTATTCTGGCATGCCATCTATCATCTTCCTCAGCCAGCAGCATGGACATAAGCAGAAACTCTTCCAACTGCATTAGCTACAGGGAGTGAGGACTTACAGGAGCAATACCATGGTAGCTTGGGTAAGTGCTTCAATGCCTCCTTTTGCTGAACACCAACTCCAGAGCCCATCCCACCAGTAAACTTTGCAATCTACTGATCTGTCTGAACATCTCTGAGGGCTTCCCACAGCATCTGCAATCATCCCTTAAAGGTGTTCAGGAGCTTGCAGGCTCCAATCTGCCCCAGAGTGTGAACAAGGGTATCCAGGTGAAGCACAGGCAAAAACATTATTTGAAATGTCCTTTTAATGACCGTGGGGCTTTGGTCTGTGCCACTAGTATTGACCAAGACTGGATTATTTGTGTACCTTTTCCTCTGGTGGTACCTGGTAGCGCACGTCACTTGCTTAATCTGAGTGTCTTGAGGGTAGAGAAAAGGGAAGACTGAAAATTACAACTAGTATTTTGAACTGCAGGAGAATGGCCCTGTTTTTCTCTTCTTCTTTGCAGGAAGCTAATTGCTGTCATCTTTCTAGGAGAAAGTGCCCTTACAATTGAATCTCAGGAGTTTTATAACATGTCTTAAAAATGGTTTGTTTATTATTTTGGGGTTTTCCTGTTGTTTCTCCCCTCTCTCCACTGATTTGCTTCAGAGAAGCTAAGTGTACTGTACATAAACAGCTACAGCAAAAACTATTTTCTTTTTTCTCCAGATTTTTACATATGTTTTTAATGACTTTCAATGAGAGACAATCTGTAGTTGTAATAAAGCAATGGATGCTTATTATTATTGCTATTACATTATTATTATTATACTGTACACTATTATTATCATTGAATTGTAAACTTGAACTCTGTGGTGCATTTTTACAATTTTCTGTGATTTGCAAGTGTTTGGGGGGATCATTTACATAAAACAGAACTGATGGAGGTTTCATGCATCCTACAGTGAATTTCACTTTGTAGATTTATTTTAAAAGAGTAACGTCACTCATTTTTGATTACCTTAGTAATTTGCTCTGCCTCTAGTTGGTCACAATTTTAATTTAAGGAAAGGATTCGATGTCTCAGAGACACTGGTGGATCCTGCCAGTGAATCCCACTGCCTGTGGGAAGTGCTGATTGATATTCAGAGCTTTAACACTTCCCATTTTGCTGAAGGAGGAGCTTCATCACAGACATTCTAGCTCTTCGGGCCCTGTTTTTCACTTTTTTACATCCCGACCACGTGTCTCGTGCCGTGCCACAGCTACAGTACTGAATTCCTCATCAGAGAGCTCTCTGAAAGCAAGATATTACTCCCGCAGTCTCAGCAGTTACAATGTCCTCCGGGAGGTAAAATATCAGTTGTGGGGATCGATGGGACCTGTGTTCTCCTTGTTTTCCTTGGTGCAACAAAAAACAACTTTTCTTGAAGAGAGGGCATTTGTTTAAGGTTGTACATCTTGCCATGCCCTGAGACAAATACTAGTTAGCAAATAGATCGCAAAGCCATCTGGACATCTGTACGGGTTACTGCATGGAGGGCAGCAGTCCTCTCTGCTGCAGTCCCAGGTCGGTAATGGTTTTGAAGGGTTTGCAGGCACACCCACACATCTGTAGGGTACAGCAAGTCACAAGGCACGTAGGTATGAACTGGAGCTGAGCAAAGGCAAAGGTTATGGCTCTAGACGTGAAGTTGACGGTCCTGTTCTTTCAGCTCTGTGTGACAGATAATCCATTTTATAAGCATTTGCCAAACGGGATCAATCAAGGGGATGTTTGAATGCCTGGGACGGTTTGACCTGTGATTGTGTCACCCCTGTGAGGAAGCTTGTCATTCTCAACTCCTCCTTTGCTGCTTTATCCACCAGTTCTTTCTCTCCATGTCTGTTTTAGCTGGGTGAAGTTTATATGTTTTAACCATATGGTAACCAGCCATTGCTTAACTTAAAATCTTACTGCTGAGCTGAGCACAAAGCCAGTTGTATGCCCAGAAAGCAATGCACGGACTCTGCTTTTCCTCCAGCACCGCACAGAGACATTAGAAACATCTCCTTCATGCTCACATTTTCAGCAGCTTCCCCCCAGCCAGCTAAAGACTTAACCTCATGCTTCCTTCTGAATATGGCTGACACGGGCCACGATGAATGTGGCACTGGAGCCGTGACAGTTTCTGATAATCTCGGCTTTTCTTTTTCTTCCCCTTAAGAAAGAAATTGATTTGTATTTTATCTGCTTTTGGCAAAAGCAAGCAAACAAACAGACAAAACAGTTATTGTGGAAAGGTGGGGCCCAAGGCTTGCAGGAAGGCAGCAGCTTCTGGCGAAGAGCTTCAGAAAAAGCCCAGAGGCCCCAGGGGTGGGAGCACTCTTTCATCATTTCTTGGAGACTTTAAAAGGAAAGGACAATGGATTTAATCTCCAGGCAGGTTATTTCTATTAAAGCTCACAAGACAGTAAAGGTAGGGGTGGCTCCATGAAAAGCTTGGGCAACTTCGCTCTCCCAGAGTCCCTAAGAGGAGATGCCACCACAGCCTGATGCCACACATGTGCAGCCTTGAGGAGTGGGGAGGCAAAGGCAGCCCTGAAACCGAGCTCGTGTGAGTTAAAGCAGTAAAGTGGAGAATTGCAGTGGCCAGGGAGAATGCCTGGTGGAGGACATGCTGGCAGCACAGGGCTCCCAGGGAGCTGTGTGGTGGACCTTATGGTGAGAGCGACAGGTAGCAAATAAGGCGGCAGCCATAGTGGGGTGAGCAACAGGATCATGACCCGTGGTTTCTTGGCTGAGGCAGTGAAGCCTGACACCCAGAGCTGCAGTAGCTGTGGAAATGTTGCACCTCCATAAGGGTCAGTGGGCCAGAGGAGGAAAGCAGTGACTTGTCACCCGTGCTGTCACTCATCCTTGCCAAGGCAAGGCTTGGACTATGGCCAGCGTGCTCTGGAGGCTGGTAGTTAGCCGCAGAGGATTATTAATACGCTCTTATTTTCTTTCTACTTTTTGTTCCCCTCTCCCTTTTGCAATAGATGTTCTGCCTTTTAAGTCCATGTGCTTAACTCATTGCATGTGAGGGGGAAAAAGAGTGCTCAATGTGCACCCAAGCCACGGGTTTTCTTAGATTTCTGGGTCTGGAGTTTATGCCAAGGTTTAAACATTTCAGGAAGAATTCCCTTGAGGCCCCTCGCAGCTGCCAAAAAGCATCCTGGCAGATGGGTTGCAACTCCATGACTTGATGCAAGCGAGTGGGAGGACATGCCTGCTCAGCATGTCACGGCCCTGACGCCTCCCTGCACTCACGCTGCTCTTCAGCAGCAGCCCTGCTGCTGGGCCCGCCCTGCCCAGCAAGGAGAACGCTCCCAGAGAAACTCTCCTTGCATGCAGCTATTGATCTCAACAAGCGTTGCTGTAAATGATCACTTATGGCATGGTCTGTAATCAGGATGAAGCTGAGATTTATTGAAGTTCCCCTCCTCAAGGGCCAGGGGTATTTATCTGAATTCAGTGGGTCGTCATTTGCCTGGCGACAGGTCTGTGCAGACCCTCAATCACCGCCTTTTTATTTTCGCAGCAGCAGACTCTTTTCTTCTTGAAGACTAGAAGGGCAAAGCCCTCTGAAACAAAAACCCTCATCAGAGGTTAAAAAAACCCAAAACACTAATTAAAATAAATAACTAGGGACATAGTGAGAACATTTGCCCACAAGGCAGGTTCTTGCAGGCTGTATTTTTCAACATTCCAGAAAATAACCACTGAAAATTTTGCCTTTTTTTTTTTTTTTTTGCAAGCATCTACTTGCAAAGTCCTTTCAGTAGCATGGTAGTTTCTCTTAAACATTTAGCACGTAGCTGTTTGCAAAAAAGCAGTGAATATTTTCTTAGCACATTCTAAATTATTTGAAGCTTTTTGCTAAAATAACAAATTAGTGCTCACCTTAGCCAAACCCACAAATATTTGTACAATTAAACAGCAGGCTTTGTAGTCAGAGTAGGAAAAGCATTCTCTTGTATTTTGTGGCGCCAAGCAGATTTTTTTTGTCCCACTAGATTGTTAGATTAACCAATCAGATAAAAAGAGCAACACTGAATGTATGAAACAATAAATTAAAGCCTTCTTTTTTAGGAATGCTTAATTCATTAGCTTTAGATATTTGGAAAGACTGAAATGCTGTGGAGGTGGGGTGGAGATAAGGTCTTATCTGGCAATTATACCTATGGGTTTTAGAGGATTAGAGAGGGTAACTGTAGCAAGCAGGTGAGTCAAAACCAGTGAGTCGAAAGAAAGCAAGGTGGCATGCTACCTTCAACTATGCCTCTTGGAAACGTCTCTTTTTTAGGCCTTATGTAAGTTATTGCTATGTAAGTGACCTGCACTCAGTCTTCCTTGTTTTTGCCTCCTGTCCATTGTAGGCAGCTGCGAAGAAGGTAGAGGTGAGAATAGAACAGGTTAAAAAGGGAAAGGAGAGAGATGAACTATTTCCTCGACCCAGAGCAGACCCAAGAAGAGCTCTGAAGGTGAGGGCACTGTGCCAGCAGGGAGATTTCAGGAGAGGATTGACATGCCAAGAAGTGCCTGGTCGGGAGATCGTTTTCTGTGCGAGGAAGCAGGGAGCCTCTGCTGTAGGCACAAGGCAATGTGTGTGTGGAGCCTGCCTCCCCTGGCCTGCAGGACACCCCTTTGGCAAAGACCCTCCTTGCTGGAGCAGGACAGCAGTGGGATTTAGGTTCTGTGTCAGTGCCCGCTTAATTTACTATTTCCTGTGATGACTGAGAGGTGGGAAAGGGGGTCCCTGACCATCAGAAGTGAATGCGCTATTTTATATATGATACATCATCCCTTTATTGATGGGTAAAACTCACTCACTCTCTCCGCAATTCACTAAGGACAAGTGAAGGCCAAATATTTCAAAAGTAGTTTTAAAGTGATGCATGTAGCTGATAAAAAGGGTGTAACCCCTCCCCTCCAAGCTTCCCCCCCCCCCCAAAATAAATACAGCTTTTTTGTGGAAAATGTTGACATACTAGAAACTACTCCATTGCTTTAATATAGAATTTCAGCCTTTCTGTTTCCAGGGATATTTTCATAAAGACGTGGTCTTTATTGCTTGAGAGATCATCTGCTCCTGCTGCTTATTCATCACTTGCAGCCATATAACACACAGTCCTCTGTGACATCATAATCATCTCCAGAGCAACTAATTATGATGCCACAATCACAGGAGTGACTTCAAGTGAGGAATAAGCAGCAGGAGCAAATGAACTTGCTAAGTAACAAATAGTCTGTTTTCAGGCAAATGTCCCTAGTAATAAAATAGGAGGAGGGGGGAAACCTACAGAAAACATGACACATGGCCAGAAATGTTCGTAAATAGAACATTTAACAAAGTTTTTCACAAACGCCTCTTTGATGTCACATGCTGTAACTAGCTTCTCTGGGCCAAATTCTGAAAAACTGGAATAACTCCAAGGATTTGAGTCACCTTTATTGGCAAGGAAACAAAATGCACCAGATTAATTCTATTTCCATAGTAGGTACAGTTACACTGGAGCAAATCTGAAGGAAAGCAACATCACGAGGGGCTTTTACGTTCAGATTAGTCAAAATACAAGAAAATTTATCAGAAGTGATAATTCTCAAACAACAATGGCTTTAAACTGATTTAGTTAGAATTTGGCTTTGTAGAGTCAATGGTTATGCATACATAAGCATGAAAGAGAAACCATCCTGTCAGCTGTGTTACAAGGCTACCGTAATCTTGAAAAGATGGCCCTGAATAAGAAGATTAAAATGGTAATGGTGACTTTGGCAAGAAAATACCATGACAAACTTCAGGTTTCTTGTGGATCAGCTTGGTTTCAAATAAAGCACAAAAAAAAGAAAAAGATTTTTGGAAACGGAAGACTGGGTGAAGAAGTAGTGCAGTTGTTTTGTTTTTTTTTTTTTTAATTTACAGAAAATATACTCTATATTGAACAACAACAGATGTCCTAGGAGTGAATGCAGGGCCATAATTCACTCTCAAGGCTCTGCTGCTGTTCATAAACTGCTCAGGCGCTGTCTGACATCGGCAGAGTCCCGCAAGTGAATTACAGTCCCCTACCCACACTGGGGCCATACATTATTGGATGCAACGGGCAGCCAAGACACAGTTGGCTCATGTCACCAACTGGTTTGCAGGCAGACTGGTAGTGAAGGAAAAATTTTTATTAATCAGAGGTATTTTTTCTAAACACCTTTGTTACTTACGGGATACCTTCTGAAGCGAGTGTTGGTATTGCAGAGTTGGCTGCATTAACTTTGGGATTTGCTGCTAGGGTAGGAGCAAGAAGCTCTGAGGAGCGCGTTAAACCTCCAGGAGAGCATGATGTCTGAATTTCATTCATTTCTGCCTGTGCAACACCGTGAGAGTAGGAAAGGACATTAATGCCCACAAAATGGTCTGGGGAACAGGTGTTACAGCCAATGGCAGGTTAAAATAGACCTGGAGGCTCCAAGAAATAGCCATTTCCCAACTACTAGAGAATAGCCCAGATGGTAGATATTCTGATATCAGTGAATCTTTAATACTATCTCATAAAGATTTAAAATGCAGTTCAATTTCAGCACAGTTATAAACTCACGTCTTACAGTCATACCAAAAGCTCCCTTAATACAATATGGCTGCTTACACTAAAAGCAACTTAGGCTGAGGATCACTAGCAAATAATTTGTTTTATGCTCAATTTCTCTAAAAAAGTATTTCCAAGATATAGTAACTTTGTTCTCAGCATTTTTCTTCTGAGATTTAAGTAACCCACAATCCCTTCTCATCTCACTAGATACCTAAAATGCTACATTTGGAAGAAAATTTGGCCAGAATTCTTCACTTGAAAGGAATATCCAGTTTATTTTAGAACCCTTAATAACTACAGAAAACCTCCCCCACCCCCCAAAAAAGCCTGTACTGCCACTCCTGTCCCCAAGTCCCGTTGCCACATCTCCCATAATTACCAACCCCCAGAGGCTGATTTTGAAGCCATCTATCTGGAACAGGCGCAGCTGAAAGGAGTGGGAGGAGAGCAGTGACTCAGCACTACAGACTATAGTGCAATTTGCTTTCTTTTTATTTCCACTTCGCTGTTAAGAATTTAGCCAGAAAGGTTAACGTGAGGGACATGGCAAGAGTCAGGGCAAAAGTCAGAACTGTAAAGAAAATTAATGATTTTTTTGTTTATGTATTTTGCTGGGGTTTTTCTTTTGCAAAGTATTGGGGAAGGATTGGACTATAAAAGCCTACCTTTTAGGTGAACCTATTAACATGGGCCAGGTAGTTGCTAGGAATAAATTAGGGAAATCCTGTGATAGCTTTTATCAACATGTTGAAGAGTTATATTTTAACTACGTCTTTGTTTTCAACACAAAGGAGCTGGTGTTAGGCACCAAATTTGGAAGAGGAAAGAAATAGTATGCTAATGTAATTCATGGTCAGATGATACAAAGTCAAAAGAAGTTGCAAATCTGAGTGAAGATAGAAAAATTACAATACGCTATAGAGAGGCTAGAAGCATTGGCAAAAACAGCATGAAGGGATTCAGTGTGGGGAAAAACAGTAGCTCAGATAGAACAATAGAGGCAAGTGATCCAGAACATTGAAATTCAATGGAAAGCAAAAATATGGAAAGCAATTGCTCTGTAAAAACAGAAATGTTGTTACTGGGCAGTAATTAGATATGGGTTTGAATTGCAAATAAATCAGCCAAAGAAAAAAAATAAAAAGGAGGACAAGTGCAATATCAGGCTGTATATGTCAAAGTGCAACATGAGCAGACAGTGGTTCTTAAGAAACCGTGTTTGGGTTGACTCTTCCTTTCTGAATGTCACACTAGCAAAGGAAAAAAAATCCTAGCAAGTCATTAACTTCTTTGAGTCTTTTGTGAAGAACTTCAGATTTGTTTTGTCTTTTATCCTCCAATGCCTTACAATCAGTGAGGGACTATTCCACTCTGATTTGAAAAATGCTCTTGCCCAAATTGAGTCCAACAGAGGCAAATTCGTTGGACTACCCCAAGGCCTGACTCTCCCCATCTACGTGCAAGCAACAAGTGTTCTTCCAGGTACCTCTGTTATTAAGTAGCCTCTCTGCTGACATCCCCATACAAACCATTACTGCGGGTTTTTTTCTGTCTTGAAGAAATACACTAGTCTCAAACCAGTCATCTGCATGTTAAGCTGTATTTAGAACAAATCATTTTAAAGCAAAACAACAACAAAAACAACAAAAGAGCCATGCTGATTTTTTTCTAGATTTTTAACAAAATGTTTGATGTTGTAGAGATTTCCAAACAATTAATGTGAAATTGGGGATTGTTGTTCCCATGATTTATTTACCATCTATAGAGAACTCAGCTGTGGTGCTGCTGCTATTGCTACTTTTCCCTCTGCATTTAGAGTTGAAAACTGGTAAGCTTTTTGTTGGGGCACGTTTCCATCGAATTAGTGTGCTGGAATGGCAAGGTTCAAGCTATAGCAGTGTGAAACAGTCATTTCAACAAAGCACATGCAGAAGAGGCTGGCTTGGGGTCTTTTTTGCTTCTTTCTCTCCCTGATACACTGTGTAACCTTGGGAAGTCCTGAAGAGTCATGTTTGTAAACATGACTTGCTTTTGTGGTAAGGAAGGTAGTGCTGTTCCCACATGAGGAACGCGCAGATCACCTGTATCCAAGGGCTGTTGCTTCGGGACACTGTTCTCCCTGCCTGTTCAACGCTCACCCCTTGCAATTAAAGAACTCATCCTCAAAGGTCATTTTCTCTTGCAGGCTTCACACCCCACTCTAGAAAACTGCAGTAGTGAACTTGTGACATGCTCCATTTGTGTCTAAAAAGTGCAAAACAAACAAAGCAAGTCAAATACCCAATTTTCTTTCGAGCACTGTGGGCTTGCTGTCAAAAAAGGTGCTCTTCCACAGAGGAAGAAAATGTCCAGGTTGCAGCAGATGCAAGGAATAACTTGCAGGATGCCCTGAATTTTTGTTCTGTCCAGCTTAATAGAAAAAGTGTTATGCCATCAATGATGCATTTAAAGTGAGCTTAAGTAGTGGGGAATATTTTCATGTCCCGTCTTAGCTGAATTGCTGTAATTTTGCTCCAGAAAACCCATCTCAGCAGTGGAGGGAGGGAGGCAGGCAGGCTGGTTGCAAGTTCGTTGCAGACCACGCTGACCCTCCACCCTCACCTTGAGCAGATCCCCCTGAGCCACTTCAGGCAGGAAATCTTTGTCCTGGCCTAAGAGGCTTCTGCGGTTACTAGTTTCCTTACAGCATGATTCATCTGGAGCTGCAAATGTTGAGCTGCTTCTACTGGGCTTTCTTTTCGAAAAGGCAAATCTCAGAGGGCAGGGGTAGCCGCCGGGCCCCAGCTGCCTTCTGCTTGCTCCAGCCGGAGTCAGGCCTTCACTGTCCACATGCTTGATAAGCACCTAAATTACCAGATTTAGTTCCCCCTACACTTTGCCGGTCCCCCAAGGGGAATCGGTTGACTGACTGGTTTCTATCTATATATAGGATAGAGGGAAGCGATGCAGAGATTTGTGGCAGAACTCGGGGGGAAGGAGGATATTTTGTTTGTCTGTGCTTTCCTCAGCTAGAAAAACATTATATTTTTTTTTTACCACTGCTACTAAGAATCCTATTTCCCCTGTCTCTTGTTTTAATACTGTAGGGCTGTTTTTAATGGTGGCAATGTAGCCAGAATTAGATCTAATAACAGCCATTGTATAGAGAATCCTAGATGCAGCGTCACATAAATAAACCAGACTGGGTATTCTACAAAATTGTAAAAATGAAATAAGGAAGGTGTGAAGTTAGGAGGTTGATTTATATGTGGAAAACTAGTGCCAAGAATATTGTTATGGACCTGGCTCCTAGAGGCAAGATTTGTTAGCAGAAACTGTCTCTAAATATTTATGCTCAGCTAAATAATTGCTAAATAATTCCAGTTCTCAGCTGGAAATTCAGGATCAGGCCTAGCCCGGATGGGTGGCTGAGTAGGATGGTATATTGGTATTTTATACAGCAGTTCTCTTACTCAATGACACTTGTAACTTTCAGGATATAATTAATCTCCTTTTATAAAGTGCTCTTCATGGTCTGTCATTGGAACACTTCTTTTAGAAGTATTTCTTTAAAATAAATGAAGCACTTAAAAGCAATATATTCGGTGTTATTTATTTGGGAATTAGTGAAGAAAGTTGTGCTTTTCTGCTCTGATTGTGTACTCTGCTTTGCATGAACTCTATTTTTGTCAGTTAACAACTTTGTGTGTGTGAGTGAGATTATGCTATTACCGTCATTATTTAGGCTTCCGCAGCTTAGGGACAAGATTTTTTTTAATGTTCTTTTTACCATGTTGGCTAATACTTACTGTGCTCAAGATTAATGGTGGGCTCCCTGTAAGGAGTTTTTTATGGAGAGACTCTAGAAGAAATTACCTCTTATGAACATACAGGGAAGAGAGAGCCTCATCACTCAATGCAGCTGGGAGACAGACATCTACAGTACAATATTCTTGTATTTTCCTCATCTCAGAGCAGTGTTACAGTGATGTGGCAAAGGGGACTATTTTGAGTTTATGATCATGAAACAAAGAAACATTTTAAAGGGACCTTGTCAAGATTGGGAATTCTGATATTGGTACAGGCCCTCCAATGGACTGGCTTTTGGTTACCTCTGTCCTCTCCCCCAGACCATCCCCACCTCCCCACAAGACCCCTTCTGTAAATCTGTTGAAATAACCCACTGTCGGGATTTATAAAAAAACTGATTGCGGCAAAAGGGAGAAGAATCGTTTCTGGGCAGTTAGCACAGGACTGCCTGGGCCTGGGAAGGAGCAGCGGGCATCGCGGGCTATTCTACACATGTGTTGTGGGATCTGAGGGCTAGGGATACCAAATGGTGTGCTCTTGGCATCAATGAGTCAATGGCTCTGTGTTTTTGAAAACTGAGCTCTTATCTTCAGAGGTGAAATGGCGTTGATGTCTCTTGAAAATCGGATGCTAGGAAGAAGATATATTTTTCCCAAATAGAGGCTGGGAGATTTGTCCAGGCTTTCACATGCTTTGATCTGTAACTGCCTGACACCACCACACTTTTGGACAAACCTGCCACGGGTTGCCATAGTAGAACCAAAATCTTTCCTCATCTTCCCTTCTCAGATCCCTTTTCAAAACCTCTGGACTGCCAGTAGCACTCCCTCTCCAAAGGAGGGAGAGACAGTTCTGCGACGTTAACAAATGACTGGTCGAAAAAGGCACCCTAAAAACTTAAGACTCTTAATCTTCTGGACTCTAAGACTTCATTGGATTTATGGAAGATAAGGTATCTTGCATCACTTACATGTACAAAGCAGCACCTATCTGCTGAACCAGATATATTTTGAATAGTTATGCAGAAACAGCTCCTTTATGCATTTTCAAATGTTCCTGATCTAGTTTAATCAATTAAAACAACATTAAATGCATTTGAATATCTCAGCTCTTTCTCTTATCAATATAATTCTCAAATGTTTTCTTTTCAGAGCCCAAGGTGATGAAAAATAGATTCATTTACTCTATTACTTCTTATAATTGTGGCTCCAAGAATTTTTTTCCGTAATTTTGAAGCCACAAGAAGACTTTATGTGGCTCTAAAACTGCTGTTGGTTTTCATACCACAATACTCAAGGGCATATCTCTCCTTCAGGCTGCTATTGTTTGCAATCTGGAGATAAAGGCACACTTGATAAAACTCTTTTAATGATGTTAATATTAATACTTTGGTGGAATACTTTATCCTCTAGTAATAGCTTTAAAGAGTTTGTTGAGATTTTGTCATCTCATACATTTTAATAGAAAATTAGGTTTGTGATTAACAAGAAAAATATACCTACCTGTTACTTTATTTTACTTACAGTGTCATATAACGGCTGCCAGTGGAATAATGTATACCTTGCACCATATGTAGCTCAGCACTCATGGTGAATACTTGATGCTTCAGACAGAAAGCGAGGTGCAAACTAGTTATGAGCATTAGCACAGGCCACGCTGTTCAGTGTCAGTCCCTTGGGAAGCTCTGTGTGGAGGTAACCTGCTCTGAGGGCAGGGTGTGAAGCACTTTTGTCTGAAGGAGGGAATGCTCCCAATCGCATAGGTAACCCAGCTGCTCCATACTCCCTTTGCAGGGAGAAGGTCATTTTCTTATCTGTAAGCCAGCAGCTCTGTGTAGGCTCTGGAGCTAAGCCAGGAACTTGTAGTTTGTCCCTCTCTGCTCCTTTGGAAAGTTGTTATGCTCGAGGAAGTAGGAACGGTGGCTTGAGAGCACTGAACTGCAGGGCCATGGTGAGGAGGGTGGACGAGTCCCCAGCTGTGGAGGGCTTTGTCAGCTGGAAACACCACCGATAACCATGTGCGATTGCAGTTGCTGAAGCCGTGCAGTGCCCCCATGGAAGAAAGCTCAGGTTAGTCCCAGGGCAGGGAGATCCCACACCGGCATCAGCTCCTGAGGAGCTTGCGCTGCAGAGCATACAGCGCAGCATGACATCCGGGTCATTGCAGTGGGGTCCACTCTCATAAAAGCCCAGATAAAGAAACAGTTCAGGGGCTGCTCAGTGCTTGGGGACATGCCTTTACTGCTGCATGTCTAACAGCCATGATGCACACTCTGCTGACTCCTTTGGCTCCCATTTCTAACCCATTTTTGCCATATTTGTCATGGATCTCCTGAGTCTCAGCCAAACCAGCCATCCTCTGGGCTTTAGGTTCAGGTAGTCACAGTCACATTTCACTACACTGCCTGCTTTAGAGATACGAATACTGACGACATTAGCTATTGAATCCGCATCCAGTTCTCCAGAAAGTACACAAGCAGCCTAAAGTGAAGGCTTCACTAAAGGGACTTAAGCCCCTACATGAGAAGTCCTCCTATGGGCTGTAGCACTACTCACTAACAGGGTTTCTTAAGAAAGCTGGAAGCAGACCTGCTTAAGGGAAATCTTACCGCGACATAGTCAATGGTATCCAGTGCTATTGCTACGTAACAGGAGGGAGGCAGCATTGACCAAATAGGCCAGATTTACTCGCATGCGGGAGAGTGGGGGACCAACCTCCCGTCCCCTTGGCGGAGGGCAGCACGGCTCTGCCCGGCATGGGGCTGCATCACAACGATGTGAGCGATATCACTATCCTTGCACGGGTCAATCACTTCAGATGCTATTGCATTCCCAGCTGCATAATTTATTGTGGCTGCCACGTGAGGGCTAGTGAAGACAGCCAGAATGAAGTGCTGTGCCAGTAACAGCCTTGGTAAATTAAGTAGTGATGGGCCTGAGCAGTAAGATTTTGATATGGATCTGAATTTTGAACAGCTCGAGTTCAAGGGAGCTGGGATCCTGGTTTTGGGCTCTGTCCCATTTAGAATTACAGCAAATGAACCCATCACCATTTTGAACCCAATGTTTCACACTGTGATAGTGGCTGTGGGAACACTTGATCAGCTGCTGTCAGTCAGAGCAATAAATTGGCCAGCTTTGTGTCAGCTGATGAAAATGCTGCAGGGAAAAGTGCAGGCTTTAAATGTCCTTTGGTCTTTTTACTCTCAGGCCAAAAACCAAAAGATCTTCACAATAATATAAATAAGAATGAATTCCCCAGGTTCCCCCCTATTTCAAGCTGGTAAAACAATCATCTTCTCTTCTTGCAATGCCCATCAGAGCTCAGTTCTTTGTATTGCAGCCAAGCATAGCAAAGGCACTGCAAATTAAGGAAAATAAACATTCCCTTCTTGCTTGTCATTTGAGGTTATCTTAACCTGATTCTAGCCGAATGCCACTTTGCAGGGCCTCATTACACAGCCCAACTATTTCTTCACCTGAAGGAACTTGCCTCCTCCTGAACAACTTCTTAGAGAGAAAGAAGGTTTCATCCCTTACATATGGAAGGATTTTAATCTTGATACTAGACAGCGTGCAGGACTCATGCTTCATAAGGAGCTTCCACCATGAATCAGGATGGGACTTTAAAGCTGTTAGGGGTGGTGTAATGTGTCGATGAAAGATAATCCTGCTTGGAGTTCCCTAAAAAGACCTAACGACTGTTGGGCAAACCAGTAGGACTGACTGTGCTGGTAGTTCAGCAAGCTCAGTCTGTATGAGTCTTTGTTTGGGCTGTTCTGAGTGCATCTTTTTATCTCCCAGGTACATTATCCAGTAGGTAACTTCCAGGTGACACTTAAGTGGTATGTTTAGCCTGAGAATAAAGCTTCATTGCAAAATTCAATGTATGTTGCTTACCTTGCAGGAGCTGCAGAGAAACTCTGCCAGGGAGTGTAGCGCGACAGGAAGTCTTCAACTTGCATTAAGAAAATACGATATAGACTACATGGTAGCCGCCTTTTATTTAGTGAGGAGCTGGACTATTATTTCCACTAAGCTTGACAATCTCAAGTATTAACAGTCTCCTTGACCCACGTTAGATGTCCTGTAGTTATGTGCATGAGTACTAGAAATACAGAGCTAGCAAAAATGA
>NW_008825260.1:851636-899373 GCF_000699105.1 Pygoscelis adeliae
GTATTCATGACAATAACTTTTTCCTTTCTCTTTCTGCTGCCCCAGGATTAATTAATACTATTTTATAGACCTCTATGGCCAGGGAAACTATTTATCAGTTCATTTACCGTTTGATTTTGCTATTCTAGATGTAATTGTTATTCCTGGGATTTTTCTTTCTTTTCAATTTTTCTTCCAGCATCATTTCTCTTCCAGATAGTTCACATTGCCCAGTGTAACCTTGCTATCAAAGATAATGGACTTTATGAAAGACTCTTTAAGTCCCTTCTTCTATGAATAATCCTAATTGCCTAAACAGCCCATATGGCTTCCGTGAGATTACTTGTTTAACTAATGGTTTCTCTCTCTTGCCTTAATGTCTCTTTCAATCCATCTGGTAATCCAAGGTTATAATTGGTCACAAATACTTTGTTAATTTGTTTTTGCAATTCAAAAAGAAAAAAATAATCACTGAATAAATGGTTCTTCTTTGCTCACCTTGTAAGGTGTCACCTTGACAATTTAAAATCCTAATGAAAAGCTCTAGCAAAATTTTGAAATATTTTCATCTTCTCGGCTCTTCTGACTAGTATTTTTAAACTTCGTTTTCCCTACTATAAATCTACTGGACTTACCTAATGTGTATGCATGACAGTAAGTCTGACAATATCAGGCTACAAATATGATTTAGTAAACATGGTTATTCTGAGGAGGGTATTTCTGTCTTGACAGTACCATCATGTATTGTGGTCCTTCAGTGTCCTACAGCGCCTTTTAAGCAGTCGCCTTTTTCCAGTCTCAGGAGAACTTTTCAAGTGTGACGAGGTGATAATCTATAATAGGATTTCTGCCTACAGAGAACTCGCAGGGTTTTGAAGCTAATAACTTTAAAGATATTAAGCATTCTTGAAGGAAGCATGCCCAAAGAAAGAGTAATCTTAGTTCTGATGTAGAACAATAGATCACCAACTTAAAGGCTAACTGATGAGTGCAGATGTTCAGGGATCATGGCTAATTACATCAAAAGCTGACAACCACTGGATTCTAAGTACCATATGTTGTTTCTCAAAAATAAGTGATGCTGCTCCTATTCAAGAGGCTGCCACCACTGTCAAGAAGCTAATAAAAGAGTTTGGGGTCTCAGTGGATCTGCACTGGAGCCAACGATGTAACTTTGAAGCTGCCACTTTACAGATACAGCCTAATGTTTGTGTGCCTGAGACCTAGGCAGTAGTGCTCCAGTCACAAGTGTGAAAGTTGCTGTCTGTTCCTCTTGAGAACAAGCTTGCTTGCTAGTATCCGATGGGAAATTTAGTAGGAAAACAGAGTGCCTACAGTAACAGTAAAATGTTACCACATTATTACAGGTATTCTGCAAATACTTTAACAGTCCACCCTTTGTTCTGTGAATCATATCACCAATCAAACCTTGGAAGAGTTTTATCTGTTTATTCCATTATGCACGAATATTCGGGACATAAGTCTTCCTCCCGCAGCAGCAGGGTGTGGACCGACTCTGTTGAGCTCTGTACTCTTAGATGTGCCTGTCTGCAGGGAGTTAGGCAGGCTGGGCAGGTGGAGAGTCCGAGCTGGAGCACCGAGCTGGCAGGACAGTGTCGATATGTCCATGTTGTCTGAATTCCCTTTTCTTTCAGTGAATCTTGGAATGGACCCCTGGAGACCTATGCAAATAGAGGCCTGTGGGTATTAGCTGGGAAGGAAAGAATATATTCCACAGTAGTTTTACACAATTTTTTTTGAGTAGCCCAGTCGCAATGATCTGTATTCTGAGAGAACATTTGTGCAAGAAAAACTGCATATTTGATATAAAACAGTGACCATTTTTATTGTTGGTTGGATGTTCCGCTTACCCATACTCACCATTTTTGCCTCATATCAAAAGCTGATCACAGAAATTAAACTCCTAGCAACTGTAGTGAAAAAAACATAGGGAAAAAAAAGAGTGAATGCTGAAGGCTCTGAAGTTTCAGATCCTAAACACAAGACCTCATCTTCTGTTTCATTACAGTAAATGGCAACTTGACCAGCAATTTGGGGAATACAGTCCTTATGAAATGCAATGTTAAACCCATTTTTTAAAAGTCCATTCTGTGCAGTTTTTATGATACATTATTTTCTCTGAATTTCATGTGTCAGCTGTCTTATGAAGGAAACACTTTCTTTGAAATAGGTCTAAATGGAGAATAAAAAAATGGGGTTTTAACCAAGACCAGACATTGAAGAAGTAACTATACTTCAAGTAGGAGGAGCTCTGAAAGGGCAACACAGAAAGTTACCATAATAAATACAGTCACGAAGTTTCAATGAAACAACATGGCATTTTGTACTTAAAAAGGCAAACCCTTTACCTGTTATAAATTATGACAGTAATTTCTAGCTCATAACACCTCACATAGCGAGTCCTATCAAGAAAAATCTTCATTTGGAATGAGAGATGCTCCATCAGGTGTGCTGGAGCACTTGCTACACTTGCACCTTCCTGAAATTGCCTATAACCATGACACTTACTATCCTGCTGTTTACTCACATTTAAGATTAAGAAATTATTCATTGTTTAATACAGCATGTAATGCCTCCCCTAGAAAACACCTCCTCTGTGCAAACATACCATGTATTTATTATGAATGAAACTCATTAATAAGTAGTGCAATCAATATTTGAGCTCTCACAAATATCAAATGCTAGAGGTTGCTGTTTGGCTGCTATTTGTCTTAGTGTCAGGATTTGGAGAACAGGTTGTACTTCAGCAGAGGTATCAATTTCCGTAAGTCAGAATCAGAAGTCATGTCACCTGTTTTGCCATCTATCTACTAAATCTTTCATCTGTCTCTTACACACATGCACACACGCTGCAGTCACTAGTTATGGCTGCAATACTTACTTACTGGCTTCACTTTTACAGGACTTTTCCCCACCGCTGTGTTTATGCCCGAGTCAGGAAGATCTTTTTCAAATGACTCCTCATTCAATCGCCTTCTACTCAATTTGGTTTCCTCATTCTGAACCAGACCCTCATTGCCATCCACACTTCATTATGTGCAAGGCACTTCAGTCTAGTCCAACTCTCAAAAACTTAGAAAAAGTTGAAAATGTAAGTAGGACTGAACAAATTTTTCAGTGTAAACCTCTGTGTATTCTTCTCTGGCTGTTTTTCTTGCTGTATTTTTCTGTTATGAACTCAGCGCATGGAGACAGCCTTGTACATCCAGACAAATCCAGACCTGATGAACAAGCAGGGTTGTAACGTGAGAGGTGAGTGAAGTGAGTATGAGTAAATGACTAAATCTGTAGGAACTGAAAAATGATCCCACTGGCTGAACTATTGGCAAGGTGTGAGATTTAGCATTATTAGAGAATGACTGCCTTTAAACCAGCTAAAGCCCTCTGTGAATGTGGCTGGAGGTCTCACAGAGAAGCAACTCTGAGGGGCCCTCAGACCATACTTTGGAGGTCGCTGCACAGATTTTGGTCCTGGACATCTGCCCCGCACCATAGGGCGAGCAGCTCCTGTGGTGAGCAGTCCCCTACCTTCCCCGTCCTCTATCCCTGCCTCATCCCGGCAGGGATGCTCACTGGCCTGCTCTGCCACTGCCCCCTGCAAGAGCCCATCCTCTGATGGGCTCACCACAAAGACCAAGTGCCTCCTCCAAAGACTTCTGCTTTGCTGTTTTTTCTGGTGTAACTTTTCATGAAGAAATACTCGCCTAAATAAATAAGCTGTACGCTTTGAGGAATGTTTCCCAAGTACAGCTCTCTTTACTATGATCAAGATAAGAAAAACTGAATTCAATGCAAAATTAATTCAGCTGTTTTTCAGTGTTTCATGCACTTCTCCTGCCAGGTCTTTAGACTTTGAGTGATGTCCTTTTGGGACCCTAAAAGATTCCTTTTTGTAACTTCTACTTACCCTTTATAAGCTCACATTTCTTGAACATGAAATGGCACATGTTCTGCTCCTTTTTTGTTCTTTGTCCTTACATGAATTCTTTTTAAATGCCTGTTCTACATCTCTTGTCTTTGTCTTTTTTTCTGAGAGACCAAAACCCACTGCACCAAACCTTATTCTACATAAAGCTGGGCTGGAGCCATCCTACTATTTGTTAGGGCTGATCTGTTCAGATTATTTATTTTATTCAGTTTATGAGCAATGTAATACCTGACCCATTCACAGACAGACATCCAGGCATCAGGCTTCATAGCCTCACTACAAGTAAATGTATAATACAGTAAAAACTATGAATGTAGCAAGATCAAGAGTGTAAGCAGAGCTCATAATGTCCAACTGAACTCATTAGTTGCATGAAGACAGATACCCCAAACCATCACAGGAATATATATGGATGCGATTTAATTCTGTTACATAAATATTTTAAAATGTCATTGTGGCACTTTCTAAATTGAAATTTCAGTCTTTTATTTTGGGGCTCTTAAGCAGTAAAATACCTGTATGTTCCTATAGGAAACATAGGTTCAGATTTCTTGGCTTATTTTCTGCTATAGACCTAGAAACCTTCCCCCCTCCTTATTTTTTCACTTTTTTTTTTCTTTAGATATGTAAGAAGACATTTGCACAGCAGTCCAATACAGCCTGTGTAAATCAGTGTCACTCCATCCAAATAAGCAGAGGTATACTGATTTACACCAGCTGAGGCACCAGCTGAAGATGGCCGTAAATTTTGTGGTGGTTTTTGACTTCAGACTTGCTCCTTTTTCAAGGATATGTGCGATGAGATCTCTCATGTAGACCGTGGACAAGTGCAGTATGCCTTTCCTTTTGAGAAGCTGTGTGGGTTAGTGCTACTTGTAACTCCTAAAGGTGTTTTTAACTGCCCTTGATTGTTCTTCTACTAAGTCGGCAGTTAAGCATAGCTCTGAAAAGACACAGTTTTCTTAATCTGACTATAGTTTTCCATGCTTTTTCTTTTTGAGTATTGACATCCTTAATGCATGACATGTTAATCGAATAAATACTACTTGAAGCAGTGCATAGCTGAACTTAATTTTTAAGGAAGAATATTTTCCTCTCTTAAGCATCACTGAAAGCTTATACACAGAAAGAAAGAACAGTTATCTGCTGAACTGTATCAGCGTCCTCTGATATAGCCATCTTTAAAGCACTCCTTTGGGTAATAGTACTAATTAAATCCTGCAATGCTTATTCAGTCTTCTGTCCATAAAAACTCCCACTGATGGGATCTGAGAGTCCTCTGAAAAGCAGGGCTAACTTTATTTACGTGTATAGATATGGATTCAAATGCCTAACATTACACAGTCTGTTGGAAAATGTTGGCCTCCATGCTCAAGAACCACAGAATAAGAGACTCCAGAGCTGGACTGACAATCAAATAGGGTCTTTCTCAGCCTCCTACCAGTATAAAGATGCACAATAAACTACAGTTTATACTGCTGGGTAGAATTTCTTTCTTTCAACGGAAAAAAAAAAAGAAGCATTGAAATGATAGAAAAGGAAATCAATAGTGACTGATTCCACAGTATAGAGGAATCTGTGGGACATGAGTTCAAGGTAATGCACAATTACAAGAATAAACTATTTCAACTACTCATACATAATGCTCTGTTCCAAAACATCTGTAACTGCTCTGAAGAAAAGCTCTACACAAAGCTATCAATACCAGAAAAATTGGTTTGTTGAAACATTGTTTAGATGAAAAAAACACAGAAAAATGAACTATACCGTAATGTGAGCTGGTCCTACTGTGTATGGATAAATCCTTCTTAAAATTTTGTCACAGTTGGGTGAATGGCACATGACATAATGGTGATTCTTCTATTAACTGTGGTTTGATATCTCATGTCTTGTCTTGTTCAGATTTCTGTGATTTGAGCAGTGGAGCTTTTTTCCTGACTGAAACAGATCTTCTTAGGAAGTGTTTTGTGATCTGCCTGGAACTTACCAGGTTTTGGGGGTGAGTCCTATATTCTCCATTGCTGTTTACATGCCAGGTCATTGTGAATGTGACCTTCTTCAAAATGTCTTGGTAATTCCACTTAACCTTGCCAGATCCTGGCTCCCCTGTTTTTAAAAGTCTGATGGAAAGTCAGTGGGACTGTGACTCCTAAAACACAGATTTTCAAAGCTGCCTGTTTACATTTTGATGATTTGGATTTCTAAGTCCTGAACGTTAAGCATCTAAATCCCTTTGGCCTTGCAAAGCTAAGAGGACTGAAGAGAAATGGAGATGGTTTCTGTATAGCACTTGGAAGAATATCAGGTAGTTTATTTTTGCCTGTTCGTCCAGCTGCTCAGCCATTTACCATCCTAATAAGTCTAAGTAGGCAACCTTCTGTTTCCCTAAGGAGTCTAGATTGCCTGTGGCTACGTGGATTGGTCTCTAATAGACAAAATATCCTATACGCAGAGGAGGTCGTGCTGGTGCATTGACATTTGCTCGGAGAGGGGAATTTGCCATTGCTGTCCATCTCCTCAGCTGTTTTGCAGGCCATTTGTGTCCCTTCTGCAAAGGCTGTGGATCCCGCATATTAGCCCCCCGCCACCCGCAGAGGTAAGCCTCTCCCCTCTGTGAGTGTGTGGGCACTGTCCTGTCCTGGGATGTGGGAACTCTGCACCCCAACATGGGATTGGGGCCGATGCGGCTCAGGCATCGCCCTGGAAAGCTGCTTGGCATGCAGTGTGCCTGCTGCACTTGGCAGCCCAGTGTTTCATGGCTAATCAGCATGTGCTGGAGCACAGACAGCACAGTTTAGAGTGGAACTGACCCCCAAATGTCCCTTTTTGGAAAAAGAGCAAGGGTCAGATTAAAGTAAATCTCACAACTGAGGTGGCTAGGCTGGAAGCTCTCTTGAGCCTTGCTCCTGGCTCCAGGTGGCCCCTAGCATGGCAAAGGACAGCTGGAAGACTGCCCCAAAAGAAGGGCAAGACTGACTTTGGACCCCCCTGGCAGCTGGCCCCCATAGCCACGCCAGCCCTGCCCACAGCCACTCTGGGCTAGCCAGTGGGCTGGCAAGCCCGCGGGATAACCACGCTCACCCCTCGGCCTGCCACAGCTTCGTCTCGGGGGACAGCAGACGTTTATCTGATGTCAGCTATATCAGTTTGACATTAATATCTCCAGCAATTAGTGCTTTTACAAATCAGTCATGAACTGCAGTTTTAAACTGATTTTAACAACCAGAGCACACTGCCACTAGGAAATGAAAGCAAGTTTTTCAACAGCAATATTTTAATGAATAGGAACGAGGTACCTGCTGTACCTGCTGCTGAGTACTTCGTATCGTGTTTTAAAGAAAACAAGAATTTTGTTGCATTTTCTCTTTTTTTTTTTTTTTCCCTAGTAGTAGAAGATTAATTTTTCTGGCTGGACACAACACAGGAGAGAAACTCTTAGGCATGTAATTCCCTCGAACAGGCAGTGAGCTTGCAAAGCAATTATGGGCTTCTGTGGATTAGGATAAGTAACCTCTCTGAACTATGGTGTTGCTACATACAAACCCAAAGTATATCCTACAGCAATCTCTGCTGTGCTTTGGTCTAGCTTGAACCTGCCAAAGACTAACTCAATATATGAATTTCTCATAAGCTTAGCAATAAGTGGACATATTTACAAAATTTCCAAACAACTAAAGCAATGCTTGCTCTTCCTCACTCCTAAGGCACAGGGAAGCTCAGTGGTGCTGTTTTTACCTGCAAGGGGGGTCCAAGGAGACACTGTTTTAGCATGATGTTATGTTCTCACGAGCACCCAGAAGGAGCTGGACCTGTGTCTGGGGATGGCAGGAGACCGTCAAGAGCAAAGCAAGAGGACATGAAGAATTCCTTTTCCAAATGAAATTTTGAAGGAATTTTAGGAAAACAAAAGACTGTCTCAATATTTCCAGGAAGATGCCAGGGTGTGTGACTGACTGAAGGTCTGCTTGGATCTTAGTGATGCGTGGGTACCCAGATGTCATATCCTCGATTCCTCTTTATCCATGTGTCTATCATGACATTGCTTTTATTCCCTGGCACAGAAAGAGATGTGCCAGTATCCTCCTTCAGGCTTTTGGGGGATCTCAGTGGTAGGGGTAGGAGGAAGGAGCAGATCCCATGATTCGGGAGTCTTCAGGGGCTCCTGGCCTCCAGACGGTGAAATAAGGAAGCGGGAGACTTAAAGAAGGCAGAGGATAGGGACCAGCAGAGCCCTCCTTAATGCGCAGCTTTTCTCCCAGGATCAGTCTCCAGCCCGTGGCTGGGGCTGCTGGGGGTGTGTGGGATCCTGCTGCCGGACCAGGGTGCTTCATCTGAGCCCTTGTCCACTTACCATCATTAAAGAAACCACAATATCTTTTAAATGAGGTATGACTTAGCCATTACTTTCTGGTTATGTTCCAAATGAGTAATCATATTTTACACAGGTTGCACACTCTTCAGGGAGAGTTTTTGATCTATACTTAGGATACTCACTATTAATAACGGGGACCTTTGCAGAGGTAGGTGATAGCTCATTAACATTCTTCCCAGGACCTTCTATGTTTAGATGTTGTGTTGATAATGCTGTTTTCTGGTACAAGTGCTCAGAAATAAAACTCTAATATAATCGGCAAATTAGCTGCAGAATAATAAGCTTCATTACAGCTAGCCAGCTACTCCAGCCTTCTGCTTTTATCAATGAATTAAAAGCTCTTCATCTGCAGTTATTACTGTAACATGACACGGCAGCAATGCTGAACAGTTGAGAAGGCGATTTTGCTGTGATAAGCATGGTCCCCCACAGACTCTGTGGTTCTGTTGCATGCATCCCTAGCCATGGGATTGTTCTCCATAATCAAAGATTTCATTTAAAAATAAAACTCCATTACATCCAGTGTGCCTGTAAAGGCAGCTTTTAAAATAGTCCTCCAGTGTAGGACAGCATCAGGATGTCAGTCTGAGTCTGCAGGCAGACAGGAAATTATCAAGCCTAATTCAGTCGCTGCAATCCTCCATGTATTTTGTGCAGGGGACAATGAGAAAGTGCTCAGGTTCCTGCACAAAGAGTAACCGTAGTAGTTAATGTTCAGAGAAACCCTAATTTCTCTTTGGACTTCTGGATTTCCCAGTGGCTCTTTGTGGAGCGTGGGATCTTCGCTGTTGGCAGTGCCCTTTTCTGAGGTATTTGTATTTGTCCTAGGTAAAGATTGTAACTTTCAGTCCTTCTCCTTTCTGAGATTTAGAGTTCTTTATGCTGACACTTTCTTTCCATGACGGATTTCCCATAATGTTTGCTAGAATCCCATCTGGCCTTTTAGGACCAGCATGACTAAATGGATGGAGACAAATGTGTGATGAAAAACAGCTTGAAAAAGATTTTGAAAAATAATTCAAAAGTAGTTGTCAGCTAAAAATCTGATTGGAAATCCCTACTGATTTCAGCAGAAGTTACCCTGGGCTTACGTCTCCCAGGTACCTAACTACAACTTTGCTCATTTTGAAAGGGATCTTGTCACTCCCTGGCTTTGGCAATAGCCAAACCCTGGCTTCTTCAGGGGGAAAGTCCTTTGAATGGTGGTCACCAGACACAAGGACACAAGGGCCATGTGGGAGTGCTGGCAGAATGGATGTCTTGGGTGCTTGATGCCCAGGCCTGAGAAACTCTAATTAAAGCAAGAAGACTGAAGAAACTTCTACTACATTCTCCTATAGAGAGTCCTCCTGCATTTCTCCTGCTCTGGGCAATGGTAGCAGCGATGTAACATTGTGCTGGCTCTTCTGAAGGTTGGGAAGAGCTGCGAGAAGCAGGAGGAGAAGGTAAGCCCAGAAGAAGACAAGAGAGAGGTGTTATGCTGAGGGCTGGACTGCAGTCACCCTCTCCCCACTGAAACTTTTCTCAGGTGTAAAAAAAAATAATCGCTAAGTAGTGTAATAGCACACTAAGGAAGCGGGCATATAAAATCTTCTTCTGAGGAGGAATTTCTCTTAAAAACCTCATTCTCCCACAATATCTCCAATAAATCTAGTAACAATATTTTTGTTAGTCTTCTCCCCCTTCTTTCTTAAACTCTTCTGAAAGTGTTCCTGCATGGTACACTAGCTGAGGCGCTGGAAACAGCCTGTGTTAACTAAGTACAACTTAACAGTCCCTGCTGGCATAGGGAGTTGACATGAAGGTGCGAATGAATATCCAGCAGGTGCTCTTCAGGCTGCATTACCGTTCAGGAAAAGTTGTGTGCACTCCTATGTTACGAATTTAAAACTGGAAAAGCCATCCCTTCAACATCTAGAAAGTCCTTCTTCCTTTTTGGAAGTTTCTAGCCTTTAAGCTTCTTTCTATAAGGATAAGCATATGCACTGAGTGCACCCTATGGAGTCAAGAACTTGGAAGATTTTACAAAGACCTTAAATCTTTTTTAAAATGAAAAACCTGAAAGCAATCTCAGCCTGAGTCTCAATGGCTTTTGAATGCTTTAGAGACGACTACATAGTTCAGTATCTGGAAAAGAATAGCTGCTTTTTTTTTTTACTGAAAATTGTATTTCTGAAATAAATACTTTTGCTGAATTTGATTTTATGTGTGTGAGAAAAAGCATCGTTTTTCCAATGAAAAAGTTCAGCTGCTGTGCAAGAATGCCTGAAGAAAAAGATTTTCTTTTTAGTTTGCATGACTTTTTTTTGTGCATGTATTTTGAAATACCAATTCAAAAATAAAATGCAATTTTGAATTTCTTCCAGACTTGCCATGGGAAAACAACATTTTTCTAATAAAACAATTATTTTTCCACTGATTTTTTTTTTGCATGAGAAAATATATGGGGTTTTTGTTACGTTGTGTTTTGTTCTGTTGTAATCAGCTTTAATAATGATTAATACCAGACATCACTTTATACCAAGTCTTTTTTGGCACATGCCACAGATAGCACATATATTATATGTTGGCTTCAAAAATAACCAATCCAATCCAGGTAACATTAACCTTTGCAGGTGCTGATGGAAGGCAGGACAGGAAACGCTCTGCTCCTCGGACAACTCGGCTGCTCATTGCCAAGAAGCTGGTGCAGAGGGGGCCTGGCATCACCAACTAGCCAAACTTCTCCTCAGCTGAATCAGTAACACTCTGATATGCCAGCATTTTTGGGCTTCCAGGTTTTTGGTGGCCTTCCTGGTCACTGACATCCTGTGCTGGACGAAGGCCGGCTATTTTCATCCAGACCAGGGCAATAGTTTTCCAAGTGATGGTCCATTCAAGAGCCAGTTAATATCTGTTGTATTAACTCCTTCAAGGAATTTTTATTCGGCTTCATTGGGGCTGAGTGTTGGTTTGATTTCTGTTGCACATTCGTCTCTGTGTAAAGATGAGGCAGGACTATTTCTACGCCAAGGAGAGGCCCATCATTGCAGGAGACAAGAGAACAAACATTTTCACAGTATAATCAATCTTATAGAGCAGATGGATACAGTAATTAGAGCAAAAACAATTTTGCCAAGAATATTAACATTTCAACAGTTTATCAGAAAGGGGGTGTTGACACCGGTCAATAATTTTCTGATTATTGCAAAAACATCTTAAGTTGTTGACTATTTTGTGCAAAATAGGACAGACTAATTTTGGCCTCCTGACCTTGTTTACAGCAATGGGAGGTAGCATTGCCACCAAAATCTTTTTTAAAAAAACAAACAAACAAACATGTGTTTTTCCATGATTTGAAGGTATCGTAGGCCATAAAGATGTATGAGGTTTCCAGAGAGCATATTTATTTATATTTTACTCAGTCTTATGATACTTGGGTGCATGTTGCAAAAAATTAAACAACTGTTGCCAACAGTTAGCACAAGTCAAGCCTACCCATTCCTCCCCCTCTTCCCATGCGTGGATGAGATAAACATCATGCCTATGAGCCCAAAAGAAAGAATAATAATAAAAAAGAACTTAGAATAATCCAAGTCCATCAAAGTTTAAAACACTCCCTTCACTGGGGAGGAAATAGCTTCTATGTGGTTTCTACCAGCTGAGTAAAAGACTGGCAAATCTTTGTGAGACATGGGAGGAAATACTGGAATAAAAAAAGTATAGATGAGGGGTGGGACATTTTACTGCCATTAGTGTATATTTCAGTCATCTATTTGTCTTTTATTTCCTTTTTTCCCTCCTCTCTCTATTGTTTCTTCCATTTTTTCAGTATCAAGGCAATCCTTCCTATTCACGTTTTCCCCCTTGTGCTGTTCCTCACTTGTCTCTGATGCTGTTTTCCTAGGGCACCTTCACTGGTGGGCCATTAACATGCTGTTACGCAGCCCCAGCGGATCAGATCATTAGGCTGTGCTGAAGGACCCTCTCATCTGCCCGCTGGAAGGGATCCCTCCATGGGGCAACGAGGTGCCTTGATATGACTGCAGGTTGCACAGCTGGATGTGAACATTTGAGATAAGTCAGCACAAATCCCCTGAAACAATTTCCTGCCCCTACAGCCAGCCCTATAGCTCACATTCGGGTACTGTGAAAGGACTGAGGGTGCAGATATGAGTTCACTTTGTGTCTTGCTCTCTGTTAATGAATCACATGATTTGGGCTCTGGCAGAGCTCAGGAAGGAGAAATCAGCAGAAGGAGGGAATTTCCTTGATGTTGGGAATGCCCTCCAGCTTACCTGCCAAGACCCCAGCACTGAAGAAGTGGATAAAAGACCGCATGGCCAGGCAGAAAACTGCAGTTACAGTTGCTCATCTTGCGTGTTGCATACAGCTTCTTACTAGCAGTGGTAACACTTTGCAGCTATAACTTCATAGCCCTAAACTATGGTGGTACAGATGGTTTGATACTGATGAGCAGTGCTTGCAGCAAAACCAAAGAGGCATAGGGTAGTATGGCCTTAAATCAAATTTTTTTAGCCCCAGTCTCAGTGCTGGGTGAATGTAAGGCAAATCCTACCATAAGTCAGAGCAACACAAAGACTGTTTCAAGTTTTGCTTGGTGGCCCGTGACCTCTGTGAGGCCACAGCAGAACGGAGGACTCAGGTGGCTGAGTCAATGAGTTGGCCACACAATTTTTTTGCCCGAACACAATCTTATCCTTGGGAAGTGAGGTGAAGAGGTACAGTCCAGTGGCCATGAGTATGTCTTGGAAAGTGTGAAGGTTAGTATGAAATTCCTCAGTAGAATAACTATTTATGACATGTGGTACGTTTGCTCCTTTGTTTTTCTTCTTGACGTTATTCCAATGGGTTTGGTGAAGCCATGCCCCAAGGCAGCCAGTGAAGTTCAGGAGGCAGATTTGAAAAAGCCTGCAATAGACCCTTGCTCAGCAGATAATTTGGAAGCCAGGAGCTGTAGGATCCCGAGTCTGAGACTGCTCTAAGTATCTTTAGGTTGTAGGAATATCTGCCCCAATGCCTCTTTAAGAACAAGCTGAGGTGTGAAAACCAACAGGCAGGCAGAGCTTTCCTGTTGTGTCTTGTGCCTCTTACTCATTTGCTGGCTGGGTGCAAGGTAGAGCTGCCCTAGGCTACTCTACATCATGACCACACTGGGTGGGAGCTGGCTGTGGTGTTTCACCTCCTTTCTTACAGCAGCAGTGAGTTAAGCCTTTATATTATCATGTCTAGAAAAGAAAGTAGTTTTTCCTCTTGCCCTGCAAAGTAGCCAGAGACCATCAGGAGAGCAGCTCAGCAGCTGCAGTAGAAAAGGGGCAGCTGCTACTCAGAGCTGTTGCAGCTGCTCCATGCTGGACCCAGTGGGTTAAAAGTCTGGACTTAAAAGTCCTTGTGAGAATAATTGTCCCATCTACTAGCTGTCTGGCAGTGGTTGTGATCAACAGCTGACGTATCGATTAAACAGGGGAGACAATGGGTAAGCAGATAGACTTATATTTGCAAAAATAAGAGCACACGAAATTGAAGCTAAATCACTGGAAATCTGCCCCTCTGAATCTTTAAAGGTCAGGAGTGTGGATCAAAGATCAAGTAGCGCGGGAAGTGGCAGGGGAATAAATGCCCTGAAGGGCCTGAAACAGCCTGAGTTTTGGCCTTCAAAGTTTGTGCAAAGCATCTTCCAAAAGGAGGTGGAAAGGAGGAGGGCAGTCTGAAGCCAAGCCCTAGGGCAGACAGTGGCAGATGCTGCACGCTGGAGCAGTGCTCCATGGGACACGATGCCAGCCCGAGGGTCTGCCTGCACAGGAATGATACATTGGATTAGGCTATTCACCCTGGCTTCAGGAATGAGCTGTATCAAACGTGAAATGCAATCACATTGCTTTGATCTGCTTTCCCACGGTGCTTTTTTTGTCCAACAGTGTGCTTGCAAGCAGTGTCGTACTCATGTGCTACGCGGCACCCTGGGGAGGTACCCCCAGCTGCAGTGACCATCCCTCTGCTCGTGGCTCCCCAGAGTGCATTGCAGAAACCCCACTGACAACTGGAGGAGACCTGGGATCAAACCAGTACATTCCTGTGATTCTTCTCCCAGCCATCCCATAACGCACCCTAAAAAGCTTAGGAGCCATGTCTCATGAGGGGATGATGCAAATACATACATCTATTTTTTTCCAGTCATCCTGGAAGCCCTCACTTATATTTCCCTGGTGTGAACCTTTCCAGTGGGCTTCTGAAGAAGAGAAAGGAACAGGTCAGCTAAACCTGAATGAAAGTGGGATGTGCACAGGGGAGGCTGAAAGAAAGGTGGTACCACATGATAAAAAATGGCCCAGTTTTGCAGACAAATGAGGTCAAAGGAGCCTTACTTTATTCTTGCTGCAGTTAGAGCATAGTTGTGAATAGTGACTGCACTGGTACCATGGCAATGACCAAAATGATTTGGGTATAAATTGTTATGCTGGTGTGTGTGGGAGGGAATGTTTTGTAAATATGAGGTGACCTACTCCTCAATTAAATTATTCAGATCGGTTGTTTTAAAATCTAGTTGTGAACAAGATGGGGAGCAAAGCACACAAACTGCATCTAGCATACCTGATCAAGAACACAGTGCAAATTTCAGCCCACTCAAATTTGTCACACTCGTGAGGATGGAGGACTCAAAGCAACCATGCCCGTGGCTGGATGCTGAACACTGTCCACGTGGATGCCACCACTGGGACACAGAATAAAAAGAGTATAACATAACCTTCACATGTTGTCCGGCACTAGAGAGTGGAAAGCAGTCCTTGGCCTCTTTAAAAGGTCAGACCAACCCTTTGCTTTTACAAATTCTTTGAAATGTTTTTTTTTTTAAGCTATTGTGGTTTTGGTATGAAGGGGTGTGTATAGCAGTGAGTTTGGCAGTTAAATGTGCAGAAAACTGCTCCCTTTTGCTGTTTTTTAACCCTGCTAGTTGATCATTTCAAACATTGCCTCTAGTTGTGTTACAAGAAATTTTGAATTTTCTTTCTGTATTCACCTTCCATACAGCACTTATGATTTTGCAGGTATGTGCTAAAGAAGCAAGCTGGCACTACCTTTTTTGCAAGCCTTCTCTATTTAATCTTTCCTCTGAAACAACTCCGTTACTCTGTTCACTCTTTCTGCATTTTTGCAGGACATCCAGTATGTGAACCACAAAGTGCTCCTCACTTAGTTTTTCCTGGTGGCTAACTCAGATCTCCTTCAATTTAAACTAGTCTTGCAATTCTCCAGCCATCTCTAGGCATGACTGCCCCCAATAAGTTTTTATCTAGATATTTCTTCTCATCTTTCCTCCTTTTCTGAGTCCTTCAGTCTCTCAGCTGATCTTAAATCCTTATTAGGCTGGGGATATAGCATTTTGCCTACTAAGGCAAGCCAACATCACCACCTGTACTTATTTCCCAGTCCAAGCTGTCATGCTGGTAATGATAAGAATCACTTTTCCTACGCTTTTGAAAGGACGTTCTCGTCTACCTTTCCGTGCTGCGGTTTGCTGTAAGGTAAGTTGTTTTCTAAATTGCTTTCCCCAGGTAAAAACATTGACTGTGGATGAAGGGCCGTGTTTAGGTTCATGATGGGAGAGTAAAGAAGAGTTAAGCCATTTTGGGTCATGCTACCTGCAGGGGAGCCCCCTTGAGATGGGGCAAGAAGGGACACACAGCTGCGGGCAGTGCTGCTTGTTACCAGGATGGTGTCCTGCTTTACTGTGGATGTGGAAGAGCAACAGCATCTGTAAGGTTGGTCCTGCAAAGGCTGTTTATTTTGTAATGTGAATAACAAAACAGAGTGCTCTTTGCTTTAAATTCTGTTCTAGGAGAAAGTCCCCTGCAAAGTTAGTAGGACTCTGCATGAATTTTTCTGGTCTCAACAATTTCAAATCATTGCAACTGATGCTTTAAGACGACTATAGCAGTATGAAATCTCTCTTTGAAGCCTCTTGGGGCAACTTATTTGCCCCAAAACTGCAGAACTGTGCGTGCTTATATAACTCTGTGCGCCCACAGAGGTAATGTTTTTTCTATTCTCCTGCACTATGATAAACATCTGGGCCATACAACACATTTGATTTTTTTTTAACTCCTGTGGCACGTCTGCTCCGAGGAGGAGCTGGGCTGCAGGAGGCAGCTCAGAAAAGTGGGTTCGAGGCTGCAAATGTGCTGCTTGTGGTTGGATGTGATCCTGGAGAAAAATGAGAGGTTTTACAGCCTGGATGTTGCTTTAGTATATTGTGTGGATAAGCACGTAATGTGGAAAGAGAGTCCTAACTGCAGCTGCCATGGTAGCTGTCAGTCTGCAGCTGACGAAAAGAATCCTGTGCGTCCTACATGCAGGGACAGTACCAGAGGATAAACTGTTAGGGGACCTCTTTTGCCACAGACAGCTGAGGAGGCTTTTGTGTTATCCTGGATCTTGCCTGCCAAGGCAAATCCCCTGATTGGAGACCATTGTATGTTTCAGGTCAGAAACATTTTCTATAGAGTCTTGGCAGTACTTTGAAGTATTTCCGGGTATCACTGTAGCACGGCTTGCAAAAGGAGCCTGTTCCTCCATGCAAGGGTAGCTATCGTGACTTTACCGATGCTCCCATCTTTCTCCGGCACTTTCCTCTTTTCCTTTCCTGTTCGCCTCTGGGATGCGTGTCCCCTTGCCCCCTCCACTCCATCAGCTCAGAAACTACTTGCCCGCTGGTGGATTTGCTCCAGTTGTCACTCTCTTTCCAATGAAAGTGGCCTATTCTAGCAACTCTGCAGGGCTCGCAGCGGGAATAGTGATGATAAAGGGTAGGTGACATCAGATATATACAGTCCTTGCTGCCTCATATTAAGCTGTGGCACATATACCTGAGTGCTGGCATGTAACCAGGAGAGGTGACATTTGGGCAAGATGACCCAGAGCAGGAAGGGCACCAGGGCCAGGCCAATGTGAAACAATGCGGCGTGGGATAGTGGGAGGATTGCCAGCAGTAGAGCGGTCGGGAAGGCTCCCGTATGAACCTGAAAGCAAACAAACTCGCTACCAAGTACCGCTACTCCTACTCCAAGGAGGATCACTTATTGCAGTTTGAATTATTAGCTCATTTGTTGTAGTGGACTACAACACTGTGTGGACGCAAGGCACTGTGAGGAGACCGAACTAAAATTACATCTGTGTGCAAAAAAAGGCCTGGGAGTGTATTTTTATCCTTGCTTTGCTATGGGACTGTTATTCAAAGCACAATATAAATCATTATGTAAAAAATCAAAACACCTTTGGTCTCTGCAATATACCTGACATCAAAAGCACAAGTTCAGTAAGTTAAACAGAATTGCTAATAATTGATGCTCAAGTAGATCTTCTGTGGTATCTAATTTATACCGCCCTTAACGTATGGGGCATTTGCTTTGGCAAATGAACTTAGCAATGTTTGGTGCTTTCCCAGCACACAACCAAAGTATTGACTCAGTAAATCACTGAAACAAAATCACTGGTTTGGGGGAACCTTCCCTTCTTTCTCCATTTGCTGCACCTTCCCAACTTAAAGAAAAAATTAAGTGGAATAATTTACTTTAAAACCTGGACATTTTTGTCCTGTGCCATCTGACCAATTTAAAGTAGCTATACAAAACACAAATCTAAAATCCTGCATTGTGGGGTAGGGAGTCTTTATAATGATAAGCAACCTTTGTATATGTAACTGGGGCTTGAGACTGCCCCCAAGCCATGGACCTCTTGGAATCTGGGGCCTCTTTGGTTTTCTTTCAGGCTTGAGAAACACACACTGGGGACTCTAGCATATACACATAAATCTTGTCAGTTAAATATAGATTAATGGGAATCAGCAGGGAGTAAAAATACTCCACTTTTTATGGTAAACACCATAAAACATAGTAAATACTTAACTTCAGTTTTATAGCAAAAACTATGTCCTGCCATCCCCACCCAGCACTCAGTTGCCTCTTTTTTAGGCATTTGGCTTTCTTTGCAGCTTAAATTTTATTCCTAGTAAACAATATTCTCTCCCCATACCTCCCTAAGTATATACGAAATACTCATACACTTTCAGTGAAGTCCTACTCAGTGAGTTTTACTAATAACTTCCCAACTAACAGTGTTTTGACGTCTCAATTTGTGTTCTTCGTTACGGAAGTCCAGCTTGATTTCTTAACCTTTGCAGAAATGGAAAGGTTTTTTTTTTGTAGGATTATGCCAGATGGTGAGAAAAAGGAACAGAAAAGAACATAAGGTAATTTTCTAGGTAGTCTAACTCGTCCATGAGTCAAGGTGGCATATGCTTGTAGTAGCTTAACTCCTAACAGTATAAATCTCTCGCATCCACATAAAGTTGGGATCCTTAATACCCATATCACCTTTGAAAACGCTGCTAAGGATTTAACAAAAATGCTTTTGGTCACTTAGGCCAAGTTAAAAGACTGTACTTGCAGCCCACCCACCGGGACACAAAAATGCACTGATTCAAACCTCTGTGCAGGTAATATGTGACTACAGAGGCTGAACTACTTGGAAGATAACCTCAGCTAGGCTAGGAGAAAGAAAAATGAAGATAATGGAAAAGAAACAGCTATAATAACCATCTGCAAGCGCACACGGCCTCTACTTCAGCACCCATAAAACTTAAAAGGATAAAAGAAAAGGAAATTGCTTTCAGAATAGCATAGACAATTTTATAAACATTTCTTCTTATGCTTTTATAGGGTGTTGTACTTGTTGCCCTGTTTCTGGTATTAGGAGTACTGCATGTATTAGCTTTTAGCGTGAAGAGAGGGACATTCTAGGAAAGTCTTTCCTTCGCTTTCCCTTCTACCCTGCATATGCATGCATATTAGTTTAAAAGTATATTTTATTTTTTTTAATCAAGCAGCCCTCTTGTAACGGTCACTTGGCACTTCAGCCAGCCCAAGGGTGCCAGTGGTATTGTCCTGCACATCAAATCAGCTTGCATTGCCCGGGCTACATTTCCTCCTGTCCCACGGCTGTGAACAGGGATCTGTCCTAGCTCCGAGCAGCTGTGTGGCTGTACAAAGCAATGATCCCATTTGAAATAAGTGAAGAAATTCAACGGTGACCACAGTGGCTTTCCTGGACCAGGCTTAGGTTTTGCCCTTTTGCAATCAGCACGGCTTTGGACTATCAATAGCTTTGTAGCTACTACAAGTCCCTTGAGCGAGGGCATAGTTTGACTGTCCTTCCCTTGGACTGCAATGCCAAATTACACATCTGTTTCCCTCCTAAGGCTTGTTTCCCTCCCAGGGTGGTACTAAGGCTCTTTTCTTTTAACTGGACTGGACCCCAAGCCCAAATCATGGTGCAGCCCCAACACAGTCCCAGTAGCAGACAAGAGGTGCCGCAGCTGGGAGCTGCTCAAGGAACCCCAAGGGCACTGTGACAGAGGATCCGGGCAACCAGCGGCAATTTTACATGTGTGGAATGAAAACCTGCTTTGTTGTCTTCCTAAAGAACTTAACGGAGCTAAAAGGAGAAATTTGCTGCAACCTTTGAAACTCATCCTGAGTTTTGCAAACTTTTAGTCATTTTAGAAGAGCTGAGCTGAATTCGAATCCCAAATCGCACCGGGTGCAAATTGTTTCTCTCCCAGGAAAAGAGAATAACAAGTGTGTACTTCACAACTTTTAGCCGCAGATTTCTCTCTAGCCTAGACATGAGCCTTGCATAAATTTAGAGCTCACCAATTATTATGGCTTTATCAAGAACCTTATTAGTGATCATTAAAAATAATCTTGCTTAGAAGAGGACTGCTATGTGCAAAGCCCATCTTTCCTTTGTTACTATTAATGGGGTTTTTTAATGTTTGTACATTAGTGCAAGGAATAGTGTTAGCATAATTCTAGTGTAAAATAAAACCAGCTGTATCCATTATAAGTGCATTACTGCCAGGGACTGTAAATATGTTTATGCCTGATAGCCTTTTGACTCAGTAATATCCTGCTATCTCTGCTGGGCAGGCAAGTTTTTAAACCAAGAAAAGACAGGTTATGATTTTCATAACCAAACTGTGTTTCTTTTTGAAGTATGTTATCTAAATTCAAATTTTAAGAAGGTCATTAAAAAAATCTGCCTGTGATTTTAAAGGAGAACAATTGAAATGTCATCTTCAAAGCAGTGGCAAGAAGGTACAATGTGCACTAAGAACAAGTTATTCCTCCCAGATACACACATACGCAGACAACCCCTGCCATATCATACCATACAAACAATTTTAATTGTGTAGTTACAGTCAATAACCACTCCTAGTCAGAACATTTCTGCATAAAGAAAATTGTGATACACTTATAAAAACAGCCAGCTGTAACAAAATAACTGGTGTTTTCATAGCAATAAACTCATAAAAAAGAAATACACCTTTATACAGAAAATTTATACAGCTGTAGCTTTAAAATTGATTGTAAACCAAAGGAAGACACATTGCAAACATCAATTATTTTCACATTAATTGCATAAGTTTCTAAGGTGATCTATTAGTTTTATTTACCTAAGCTTATTTGCATGATAGTAAAAATTGCATACAACAATAAGAGTGAAGCTTATAGTATGAATTGCTTGGATAACATAGAGCACTTTTTATAGGCAACTGTGTAAAGCACATTTTCTCTATTTAAAACTTTTAAGACACTTTGTTTTACTGCCCATCAAAATACATTTATAAATAGAAAAAAAATCAGTATGATAACAAGAGAAGCAATATTACATTTAACGGAAACTTCCAAAAAAATTAATTACAACATGATGCTGCAGGATCTACAAATAAATAATGAGGACTAAACTGTGTTTCACATTTTCTTTTTCATTTTCTTTAAAACCATGTAACAATGAGAATGGAAAAAAAAATAGTGACCTTTATTTCCAAAAGAAAACAAATCTGAATTACGGCAGTGCCATATAATACAAGGCATTTGTTGGCATATGTTATCTTTAAACTGCATTCCACAGTCTATAGTTCTTTTGTAACATACAATAGAACAAGAGTAACAAACTCTTTTTTATTTTATTTTTTTAAATAAATGTGAGTTTCCAAAGATCAAGTGTGGAGTGCTACAGTAATAATTAAAAAACAAGAACAAAACAGAAACAAAAAACAGTAAATCACAAAAGTTGTAATGCTTGTCTGAAGGCTCCAGAATCAAAATCACTGGTATCATGCTTATTGGGTACACTCACAGTGTATCCAGTGAACACAAATTAATATCAAACAATCCTCAACGCTTCATCTGTTGCTGCGAAGCAGTTTGTAAAACAGAGTAAAACATCTAGTGCAGTCTGCATTATCCTTTTTTCAACTTTTGTGCAAGTTTTGGAAGATTCATTGGCCAAACAATGAATAATAAAGGTTTTTGACAGAACGCAAGATGGAATTTTCATTTCATTAGTAAATACCAGTGGCACTGTTGAAAGAAAATAATACTTTTAGATCAGTCTTTCAATTCAGCATTAATCTCTGTGTTCCCTTCTACCGATAACTCTTCTTCTAGTTTAACTGAAAAAAGCGTGTTTGCATTTTTGTCTTGGATGCTGTCTTCTAAATCCTTGAGCAACTCTTCTTCTTTGTACTCTGCAACATCCACCTCCAAACCAGAATTGTCCTTCAGCTTCCCATGGTGCTTGAGATAATATCGCTGGTTCTGAAAGAACTTGATAATGGTGTACTTGGGCAGGTCAAGCTGAGCGGAGAGAGTCTGGATTGCTTCTTCATCTGGATACAGGCCTACGTCTTGTATGAAACTCTGTAGGATCCCTAGGGCTTCAACAGAAATCTTTGTTCGCGGTCGGGGTTTCTGACGATTTTCATCCTCAGATTCAGCTGGTGATGCTACTGTCGGTTGCCTTGGGGGTAGTCTGGGACCTGGTTGCTGTTGCTGCTGCTGTTGTTGCTGTTGCTGTTGTTGCTGCTGCTGCTGCAAGACAAAGCACAGCATTTTTTTTGTACGTGTATTCTTGCTCATATTTTGTGTTACCAAGAAAATCCGGGGGGGAAATTACAAGCTATAAACAAAGGCTTAGTAAGTTTAAATGACTAAAAGGAAAAAGAAAAAAGGAAAAAAAAAGGCCCATTATTGCTGAACCAGAATTAAAATATGAGTTAGTAACTCTCTGCATATCTCGCATGTGTCTGTATGTGTGCGAGCAGAGATGGGGGATAAAGGAATGGTGGGATAGGGACAGAGGTGTGGAAGGAAAAGACTGGCTTTGTCTGACTGAAAGCGCCGACGACGAGACATTGGTGCTCCCTTAGCTGACAAATTTTAATGAACATGCTCCATGAGTCAAGTGCAGACAAGACAAAATGCTAAGTAGGTGACATACTATAGGATTAACTTGACCAGCTTAGCCAGAACTGTAGCAAGGGCAAAGTGAGAAAAGTGCCAGATGAGGGCAAATGCACAGGAGCTCTGCCAGCAGCAGCAGCTGCTGCCCAAAAACAAGGGCTGCAAATCTCTAGCAATAGCTAGACGAAGGGACTGGGGGGATCAGGGAGAAGGAGAGCATTTTAGCTAGGTGCAGAAATATCCCACTACTGATCTGACCTTAGCATGCACCGAAGTCTCGTCAAACTTGCAAACATTACGAAAGAATGTGTTAGCTGGAAGCGCCTAACGTCATGCTGTCAAACCCAGCCTCGGCAAGGACAAAGAGATCTGGAGGTAGGAAATCTGTATTTCCCCTTCTGGCTCTGACCTCTCTTGCCTGTGGTCTCGGAGAGGGTCTGTCTTGCCTGTGTTCAAGCATCCCAACGTATAAACAGGGAACAGACATATTTACCTGCTTCTGTGTTTGTGCTGGGGATTATTTAGTTAATATTTATAAAGCACTAAGATGCAAAGCTCTAAATAAGTTGCACTATTATTATTAGAAGGGAACATGCTGCATTCCAAAAACACAGGCAATAAAAATGAGCCAGTATGCACATCAGAAGAATAAGATAAAGCAAATCATGATGTAAATAATTAACAAGAGCTTAAAATGAAGTTTTGCAAGCGTGGATTCAGAAACATTCTTAAAAGGTGAGGCACTGAGCCCTAGGGACAGAAATGTTTTTCTCATCTATCACCGGAGTACAGTACACTATAAGATCATGTTTAAAATCAAAAGTAAATTTATCAGCTACTGGTTTTGTTGACAATTCTTTTGCTTCACAACACAGGAAGCACTGGTTAGTAAGATATTTTGGATCAGCGAATTTCTTGTCATATGGTACAAACCACCAGTTATTATTAAAAAACAACAGCAGCAAAACAAGCAGTTGCTATCACTAGATTTCATTTCCCTTTGCGAGTCTCCCCTCGAGAATTTTTTGTGTCTCGGTAGTGGTTTCCAAGTTGTAGCTCACTTGCAGACCCTAAGAAGCACAAAATACTGTACAAATAGTATAAATATTGGAGGAATTATAATTCTGTCCACTTTGCAGTGCCACTCGTGGTTGCGGAGACTTCACATCGGTCTCAACACATGGTTTAGAAGCCACTGCTTTAAGTGATCTTCTTATTGTAAGATCTGACACAAATGCTAGTAGAATTAGGGCTCTTGCCTCATCTCTGTTCACATCCTTTCATGTTTTATGGTCTGTGAGCAGTCCCATTCAAGGCTTCAATCCCAAAGAGATTCAAGACTACTCCCAGCACATTAAATTCTTACCAGACTGGAGGCTTCATATATACAGTTTGAAAACTTGTGTCTGAGCTACATATTTATGCATCTACAACAATTACCATGTAGAAGAGCACAGGCAAAACTCAGGCCCAATCTCCCAATCCTTACTCTTACAAGTCATGTTAAGAGATTACAATGCAACTGCTTATGTGAATAATATTTGCGAGCGCAAACACACAACTTTTATCAACAAGGCAAGAAAATCTAAGTAAGTGGCATAGTGGTTGAATGTTTATACTGTGCATAAGCTTCTCCTTTTATCCCCTTAAGAAGCGATTTTATTAAAAACAATGTACATTTTCAAACAAGTGCTGTTTTATTACTTAATATAGATCTTTCTCTCTCTTTTTGCTAAATTAAATAGCAAGTTTCCAGGCTTTCACAATTATTTTAGTACTTGATATCCTAAGGGATTGTCTTACTCAGTTTGCTTTATCTTTAATATACACTCGTGTTGTTTCTGGCTGCGAGATAACGCTATCCGTCCTAGCTTTGTAAATATTTTTCTGTATAGGTAATAAAATGATACACTGGGTCTCAGCTGAGGTTGGGAAAGCATGGGATAATCTCTGCCCTTTAAGAGGGAGCAGTTAAAAGGCTGACCTCCGGTCTTTCATCAGAAGGGATTAAAGAGTCCCCAGCTCAGAGAGACAGCAGTCCACACTGCTGACCTGGGCTACAATATTTAGCAAAACAGCCAGCCACGCTCCCGGTTCGCGATGCCCGTGTGAGCAAAGGGTGGGCACAGCCCCCGGAGGAGGGGGCACCGCCGGGGCTGCCCCGGAGCAGAGGGCGGCTGTTTCCAAGCTGCGTGGCGTGGGTCCTGCATCCCCTCCTCTCTCTCCCTGACACGGTGTCCTTGTGCCAGCTCACCTGCGGAGCAGCACCCAGCCAAGGTCCAGCGGTCAGCAGGCCTGGTAAGAAAGCGCCTCTATGCTCTCCTTTCCCAAGGGTGGTGGGAGAGGGGCTCTGAAGGAAAAACAAACAAACATTGACTCGCCCCAGCCTCGACTGGGGTTAAAGTGGGATGAGAAATCCCCTTCCCTTCACTCCTACCCGGGGCGAGCCGCCGCTGTCGAGGGTTTGAGCTTAGCTTTTGAACAGCAGCACAACAAGGTCCTCCCGCTTTGCTGGTAAGGCGTTTGACAACCGGTGGCAAACGCCTCTGCCTTTCGGTCCTGACGCCTGTCTAGGCAGGGACAGCCAGCATGGAGGCTCGCCCTGCCCGGCACGCAGGTGCCTCTGCGCCACCGCGTCCATGCACATTTGCGAAAAACCATTGAACCGAAACAAAAACTGTGCGTGGTCGCACGCTCTCCTTTGAACTCTGGTGGCGGATGGCAGCGCGCTCTTATCTCATACCGGGAGACCTGCATTTAGCCTGGCCAGGAGGAAAGAAACACTAATTTCCTTTGCTCCGTTTAAAGCTTTATTTACTTAGCGCTCTGCGGGATTGGCCAAGGTAAACTAACCTGAATCTGTTCTGCTGGCACATGGATAATGTGGGAAGGCCTGTCACCATGGTGATGAACTGCATTGCTTTCTTGTTCATAAATGGCATCACGTTCAGGCTGAGGAAGACTGAGGAACCTTCGGATCATGGAGAGATTCTCCCAGAGGGTCCTGTTCTCTGGTGAGGGATCTTCTTTCCAACGTAACAGCTCACAGAGCCACCCCTTGAAGATAACACCAGCAAAACATTAGTTTTTTTCCTCACTTCACGAGGGGCAAAACGAGGGCGAAACGTGTACTTTAGCAGCGCTGCATTCTCTCACACTCTCTCCCGGTAAGAAAGGGCTTTCACTGCATAGGCTGGGCTTAAAGCAAACACCGATACACCAAGAGGCTGCCATGCTATTTCACAGACCCTCACCAACCGCGAGCGTTTTGGAAGGCACCTTCCCCTTGGTCCCGCACCACAGCGCTGCTGTTTGTTTGCTTAGAAACAAACCAGTTGATGAAGGCAGAATCCCTTACACGCTCCCCTCTGCAGGACAGAGGTTTCCACTGATGCCAGTATATTCTCTCTGCTGCCTATTTTCTCTCATTCAAGGCTACACCCATCCGAGAGCATCGACACCGTCTTTCAGGAGCCAGTAGATTGTCTGCTGAGCAATTTTAAAAATCCTGGTACTACTACTCAAAAAAGAAAGTACTTCAAATATCTTCCTTGACTGTAGAGCTGCCTAATGTAAATCACAGCAGTAGAGGAGCTCCCTAATGTCCTTTCAAAAGACAGGAATCCTTTGACTAGACGCAGGCAAGTAATATCTTCTTCCTATCTGCTACGAGTAGAGGTGCCTCTGCAGGTGAACTTACTTCAAGTGACAGATGATTATCTGTTTCAGGATTTTTCTCACAGACCCAGAAAAAAACAGTCTCTCAGTTTTACATACATTATTAGGGCTTGGGGTGGGGAGCAAGATATGCTCAAGCTTCTGGTATACCCTTCATACCATTTCCAGATCACAGGACAGCAAGTTGCCTAAGAGTGTACCTACTCTAATTTAGACATGGCTTTGGGATACATGCGATGAAGTCGGTCGGCTACAGAATCCCCTGCAAGAACCGCAGTGGTTGCTAATTTGCTTCTGAAGGAGACAAACAAGTTCATCTTGAAAATTTAACAACTGTTTTCTTATGTCTTCTTAAAATTTAATTGAGGATTTTTTTCTTAATTGCGCGCTGGTAGTTTTAAAAGAAGAGTTCAAACTCTAGCTAGCGCAGTTTGCATCAGCAGCAATTTTTTGGTATATTAAAATTTAGAAACAAAATATTACATGTATAAAACATGCATACTTCCTTTCTTTTAGCTTCAAGGATCTGTTTTCAAAACTAGGTCCACGCAATTTTATTTCTTAATGCTGTAAGAAAGATAATGTGACATTTTATTGAATCAACAAATAATATAAATGTACAGAAGCTTTTAGATCCTTTTTATATGTACCGGTAGTTGAAAAATGGTTTATCCAGACTAGTTTACTACTAGATACAATAGATACATAGATACAATATAGATATATATTTTCTTGAAGACATTCGTATCTTTAGCTAGCAGTTAATAAATGCAGTGTAAAAATATTGCCACGATAGGAAGAGGTGAAAGTAAACAAATAATCTTAATGCATTCATATTGTATACAAAAATATTTAGTGAGGTGTGTATAAAAATTTGAAGTATATTCTCTTGGATATAAGTGGAAAACTGAACAAATGACACAGGAGAAAATGCCCCCGAGAAATAGAAATAATCAGAATGACAAATGTTAGAGAGATGGTGATAGCAGGGTTGAGAAAGCAAAAATTTAAATGGGGCCAAAATCCGCCAGGTGCTCACTAGGTGTGCTAGGGAGGGAGGGGAGAGGGAGGAGAGCAGCGGCAGCAGAAGGGCCCCCTTGCACCCCGGGGATGGAGCGCACCCCACTCCTTGACCATGTGCTAAGGGTGGATGCCGAGTATTGCCCCAGGGCTTAGCAAGCAGGGCCAAACGCCTTCATATAGAGCACACAACGTGCAGCCTGTCCCAGCATGATTTTAAAACAGTAGCAAGGGTCTGTGAATTCTCCCTCCCCATGCTAAGGTGCCCTGGGACACGTTAGAAGGTTAATGTATGAACTCTCCCTGCCCCTCACAAAATCAACACGTTGCTCGTGGTTCTTTGCCCACCTTGCTTCCACGGGGATACGTGCTGGATTATGCTCGACGGCAACATTAGTTTTCTGCAGCAAGTTAAAAGTCGTGCAATCAGAAAATATAGGTAGTTTGTTGGGGATGGAGGGAAGAAGATGATGAAGAGAAACAAATCTAGATTTTTTAATTGAAATGCAGTTATAAAATTTTTAATTAAAAAAAAAAAAAAAAAAAAAAAAAAAAAAACCAACCAAACCAGCCTGCCTCGAAGCATAAAAATTGTCATAAAAATTGTCCTTTAGTTGTCTGGAGTCTGCACTGCTTCACATTGAAACTGTTGGTCCTCTTTCTAACGGTGGTAAAACAGAGAGCAGAGCTGACTATCATGGCAGTTCAGTGAAAGTAAAAAAAAGACAAGACAACCTGTCCCCTCCCATGATAGCTCTCTAAGGTATACAGACAGACTGGAAAAGAAATTGTACCACGCATTTAGAAGCTGCATATATTTTGTCTGGTGACCATGTGAATCACAGATTTTTTTTGAAAAAAGACAGTAGAAACTCTTTTCAAAAGTCCAGTAGTAAAAATAATTCCTAAGCAATCACATTTTATGATGATTAAACATATTTCACAACAACAGTTTTTGTTAACTAAGAAATTCCTTCTCCCCTTACTGTCTTTTCTGTTTCTATATTTACTAGATCAGACCTTATTTTTATTAATTACTGACGACTAACATATTTCCAGTGTTTTTCTATCAACTTTTGCACTGAAATAATACTTCTAATTCCTTATCTAAAAGTGATTTGATGAATTGTAACCTGAAGCATGTCTCTGCTAGCCTTTCAGGGAAGCAGTGATTTTGAGATACTGAAATCAGACGCTTCTGACACGGTACACAGAATAGACTGCTATTCTCCCAAAATGTCTCTTTTCCACTGGGTTCTTCACGTTTTTAAAGAAGTAGACATACTCTGATGAAACATATGATGGGCAACGTGGAAACAACCAACTGAATTATTCTAAAATTACAAGGATAGAAACAATTTTTTGCTCTTCATGGTTTATTTCTGGAAATATTTATGAAAGTTGATCTCAGAAATATTCTCAGGAGAGATAGTGAATGGGTAGTTACAGAGGCTATAGGCGTTTACTTTGTTAGGAGACTACAAACTTCATACCAATATGCTTTCTTTCGGTTCAAAGCAAACAAACAAAACCATAATTATTTCGCTTAGTTTTAGGTTCAGAATTCTGTATCTGTCATAAAGGCCATTCATAAAAGTCAACTAAATGAGAATGTATGAAATGTTTTTGTAAATTTTAGGAAAAGTAATCATACAGACTTTTCCAATGGTGAATTTTAAGTTACGTAAAATTTGTAAGTTTTGTTTCCATTTGATCTAAAGAAGTATGAACTGCTGTAGTTAATGCAGTTGAATTGACAAGTGAACCTAACAAGGCTGATTTTTCTCCTCTTACACTCATTTAAGTCTAGAGCAATTTCTGTCTAGTTCAGAAAATTTATTCTGAAGGAGGGCTCGGACCACTGTTTTTTCATGTCTTTAAATATAGTTATGTAACTATATATAGTTTATAAATAGTTATAACTCAGATCAGATCACAACTGGTTTATACAGCATATATAGTACATCATTAAAAAACCAGCCTTAAAATAATTAAGCCGATATATCTATGCAGCAAGGCAAACCCCCCAAAACTCTGCAACGACATTGGGAACAACCTTGATTTTAAAACAGAGTAAATTTGCCAGGCAACATTACACTGAATATAAAGAGAGTACAAAGCAAAATATAAACATTAGCCACATGTAATTATGTTTGGAGAACTTTCAGGATGTTACTACTTTTCAAACTGACAAAGTTTAATTTGACACCTTCTGTTCTAAACCCTTTGTTTCTATTCAAAAGCATGCCTTTAGCTGCTATCAATCACTATGCTCTCCCTATTACTTAAAATACTGGCATGGGCCCTGGATAAGCTGAAAATGCCATGCAGATGAATTCCGAGATAATATGTTCAAACCTGTTATATACAACACAAATCCTGTAAAGTTATGTATTGTAAACCTACATTTATTGGGAACTAAAAGTCTTAAATCCATCTGCTACAAAGAAAATACTGTTATGCACTTTCAAGTAACCAAGTACCATCTGCAAAGGTCTTGCTACAGTAAGCAAGAAAATGGTGAAAAAAAAAAAAGATGCTAAACCTAAGATATTTAAAATAAATAAGAGTCTTCTGTCTGGTTTTCTGATAGGGATTTAGTAAAGAAACATAAGACATTAGAGGGGAAAAACCTGTGAAAGCCGAACTGCCAAACTATTGCAGGAAAAGCGCAAAGAGGATAACTGCCAAACATTAGACTCTGCAAGACCCATGAGCATGCTTATTTTAAAGAAAGCATCTATGCATTTTATCTATGTATCCAAATGCTATTTTATTCAGTCTGACCTGTGCTGTGTTTAAATAAAATCATCTGCTCTTTCATGTAGAGTTTCTAACAAACTATTCTTCCATTCTGGTATCTTTCTTATTAAAAGAAAAAAAAAAGATAATTGAAATCTGCACTTAAGGTGTAAATACCAACCCTAACTAGATCAAAGAGGGTAGCATTACAATCATGAAAGATGTTTTCTGGGCACAGCTTTTCAAATCAGCAACAAACACATCTAGTCTGGGAAGAAAGGGCTTCAAGGTGAAGCAAGTGAACTCTTTTGTTTGGTGAATTTGTTATAGTGATAATAATTTGCCAAATGATGAATATTTCTTACATAATAACTAACAAAGACTCCATCATTTTTTAAGAGAGCTGTAATTTGAATCTAAGGCGGCAAAACATTTTAGAGTATCAATGCTAAGATATGAACAGTTTTTCTCTGGTATAGTATATCTAAGATTATTTTGTATCATTCTCTGGGACATATAGTACAATAAAAATATATGGTGTTAAATCAGTCTGAATAGGGAGGTATTTGATACAAACATTTTAGCAGAAAGTGTGAATTGCATTTCAGCATCTACTGTGAACAAAGTACATAATCCATTAAACAGTACTTCTAACTCAAAAAAATTGAGTATTGTAGACTAAACTAAAGTAGGCATTTTGAATGAGCGCATTTTCAGCAACTAACTATAAAGCTAGCAATTTATCATTCAGCAAATAATTTTCTACTTTTAAAAGAATCTGTAAGTGTTACTTATGCTAATGAAGACTGCTTTTAATCTGCCCACAAACATGCTAATAAAGGGCATTTTTTTTTTATTTACAATGCTGAAGGCACTCCAGTTTATAGAACACAGATATGAAATCACACTTGGTAAAATGGGCTCTTAATTGTCTGAGCAACCCAAATCCTTCACCTTTAACACAAAAGCTTATAGACAAAACAAAGGAAAAGAACTCATGAAGTAAACTTTAAATATTGACTTTTTCCCCTTCAAAAGCCATCCGACTCGCTTTACAAATCTCATTTTTGTTCCAAATGGCTGCATTCACCACAGATATTTCCATTCCTTTTCAAAACAGAATCCACGTATAAAACAGAAGAAAAAAGGCTGACATCACCACTACAGTATATGCATATAGTCTTAGTCTTTAGTATTAAACTTGTAAGCTGCTCACTGTACAGAAAGGTTGCTTTTGGAAAAGTCATAATACTTTGAACGAGATACATAATGGTAGCAAAGGAGTACTGAAAGCATTTTAAATTATTTACTAGGTTAAAAGGGTGAAATGGCACTTTAAATACATCAAATTTCATCATCTGGGCCATTTTTTGGTGGCAAAGTGGTATTGATCTTTCCAAATGCTTAAAATTAACTATTTCCAGAAGGTCATTATTTGATTAAAGGCATTAAAGTTGAGGGCAAGAAATGATGCACTTTGTCTTCTTTCCCATTCAAATAATCATGTAATTTAATCAGAACTATCCCTTCATGTCCTGTAATAAAAATGTTTGTCTTAAGATATTGTTCTTTACCTAACATATTAACCTTTAAATGTTATGAAGTTCTTAAGAATAATCTCTGCTTAGAGAAGATTCTTCCATAATGCAATGAAAGGATCTCCAGCATTTAAATTGATAAGGCCAAATTTCCCCTACACATTGACTGGAAAACACATTAAACCCTTCAACTGAGATTTCTGACAGTATTCAACAGGATCAAAAATTCAGGGAGTTCTGAATCACTAAGCTCATGCATGTGGCACTGAGAAGCAAAATAAACAAGTGTCACTTCAGCACAAACAAATACGACAAATAAGTAACAATGGACGCCGCTTTAATTTATCTGGGAAACGTGGTTCGCGTTACATTTGTATTATCTGGAAAAATACAGTAGGAAACACCCACCGCAGGGTAAGCACAGAGCATTTAATTCAAAATCCATTTTCAGGCTGAGATTACTTAAATCTGACTTCTTTCTGGGTGAAACACCTGTGCGTTCAGACATGGGAACAAGCCTAGATGATGCAAGCAGTCCTTTTTAGCCTTAAATGTTCTTCTGGAATTTCCTGACTGCAGGAAAATTTATTTTGACTGCAGGTTTATCCTTCCTAAAAAACATATATTGTCCTGGTTATCTCCTATGCAAAGCTGAATAGACCTAAATGCTTCACAGAAGAACTGAAGTCTATTAAAAGAAGGGCTACTGGATATTTTAATAAAATTTTAGGAAAACTGATGATCTACCAGAATTAGTAGCTTTTGATACCTAACAACACATTAGTTAGTGAAAATCTTTTCAATTTACCTTATATTTTCAAGTAATTTTAAGAATGGACTTGCGAGGCACATACTTTCGAGTAATTTTAAAAACTGCTGTGAGTGTTCAGTACTTTGGGATTTCCCCGTTTTGCTCACAAAACTGTGTATCTTTAATTCAAGAAGCAAAAGCTGGTTTTCGGCCTGTTCCAGAAGATGAATAGAGATACCAGAATATGAATGCTTCTTCTTGAGACGTGGCCTAAAGTGATAGTAAGTGTCCCCAGAAAGATGGTTGCCTTAGTATTTTATTTACATTAATCAGCCTTAAATTTCAGGCTTTGCCTTTGAGCATTCCCCTAAATCAGAGAAAGTTTGAAACCTGAAGCTGCCCTTTATCTCCAGATATTTCTGGTTTATCTATTTTACTGGCTTTCATTACTAGAACATTGAAGGGGGAAGCCAGATGTGAATTTTAAGTAAATCTTTATCTGCTATCATAATAGAGGAGATTTAGCAAAACAAACAAACTGAAAACCCCACAACCTCATAGGGCTTTTCAGAAGAAAGGTAAACTTCACTAGCAGAAAGAACTTCCTTTGAAGAATACTGAAACAGATTATGCCATTTCCTTAAATTTCTTATCCAACCTATTATTCCGCTGCACCACCTGTCTGGATGTTACCTCCACCTCTTCTCCGGGTTGTGAAAAACAAATTACCAAACAGCTACCTGTGGTACTGATAGTATTCCACCACAATTTTTTGGTGATATTTTAAGGGAAAAGAATTCCTAATGTCTCTTCTTCTCTCTGCCTTTTCTCCTCTCTAGCTGCAGCACTTAAAGATTAAATACGTATTTCTATTCTTGTAAACATCCAAACAAATAAATAGGAAAAGGAAACTTGCTAAAGCAACCTCTAAAATTCAATGACAAGCAGCAAACAAGTAGAGAAACAAAATGACCTGGAGAGCTGCGGCCCTGATCCCACAGTCTTGTCTGTTGTATTAGACCTCTCCTTCTACCCAGAGACACGGTGAGTGGCTAAGAGCCAGCGCTACCGAAAAACGTGTCGGATTAAGGTCTGAGGCTGTATCAAAACTGGTGGGTACGTTCCCCTGTGTATGAGCACTTGAGACGTACCACCAGCTCATGGAAAGAAAAAAACTAACCTGTAACTCTAAAACTGACTGAAAACATAAGTATCATTACTTTTTAGTTGAGTACAGAGGCAATTGAATAATATAAATGAAGGGCTTCTCCCAAGCTCAGTTTCTCTGCTCTCAGCTCCTCCACCTTTCCTTTCCCTCGTTCAAATGTATCTTTTTTACAGTATTGCCTTCAATTGCCTAGCAATGATAGATAGGCACAAGCCCTAATCAAAAACATAATATGCATGCCTTTGAAAACCTTACATAAAACGCAAGTACATTCATATGTAAAAAGAAGGAAAAAAAAGTAATAGATGCAAAAAAACAGTGGGTGAAGCTTTACTCTGCCTTCCTCCACTCCAGATCCTTCCTCTTTTGCACACATGATTCAACTGGCATTGTAACCGCAAGATACGTCTGACAAAAATGGACTTAACAATAAAAAAATCATCTAAACAAGAAAAAACAACTGCTAATTACCAAATAAGTCTTAGTCTGGTACATTACTTTTTATAGTACAGGCATATAAAATGGGTCAGTGGGTTTCACAGAGAGTGACTGGTAATATATGGCCCTTTATCTTTTATTTAAGTAGAGAGAAGTACTGATTTCACTGCAATACCAATGCTTCCCTTGAAAGTAAATACAACCCTAAATCTAACCACGACCCTTAACAGCCCATATTTATTTATTCTTAAACATGCAATCAATTTTTGTATGGCAGCTATATCTGCAGTTTAGTTAGAGAAGAGTCTTTAATAGAAAGAGCCTGGCAATTTAAAAAATCTTTTTTACTACTATCAATTTACAAGTGAACAGCAAATGTTTATTATTATGTTGCTTACAGAGCTAACATTTGCTTTGGGGGAAAGACCTCCAGTAAAAAGGCCATAGGGCCAAAGCGTCACCTCCATAATTACTTATATGTGTGTGTATCACTTTTTTAGATTTTTTTTTTTTTAAAGATTATAATTTCCCAGAGGGAGTAATTTAAATCCATGGCTTCTTGTCATATGCTTTTTCTTTCCAGAATTCATTTTGGATCAGGGGAAGATCTACCACACACTGAGGAATCACAGACTCATAGATATTTGGACTTCATTGTAAATTCAGTTCAGCTGACAAGATGTTCCAACAAGCGACATCATTCCAAAACATACACAGCTCAAATCCGTTCTCAGACATCCCTTCACATTTTACAGCCTAACTAAATGTTTTCATATAAATTCGAATTAGACATTTAAATATTCTGAGAAAATTTCTTTTAACTTGTCTCTTGCAGTTCAGCTGGCTTCTGTGGCTCTCAGTTTCATAGTGAAGAATGCTTAACACTCTGATGATGCCAAGGGTGAGGAGAGTCTTAAGGAAATTGGAAAGAAACTTTTCCCTAACTTTCCTCCTGATTTTGTTAACCACAGAAACAGTCAGAAAATTAGTAATGCCCATTACCTCAATGCAGTTTAAAAAAATCTTCAAAATCCACACCTGTGAAAGACACAAACCTCCAAGCAAATGAGAAGGGAGCAGCCAGAAGCATATATCTCACCCATGGAAAAATAAAGCCAGTGAAGCCCTTAGAAAGCTCAAACACCCTTACTTGTAGCACAGTTGCTTGGGGCACAGACTTAAAAGAATAGGAAAGTTGGATCAAAAGGGAAGCTGGAGAGATCGGGTTTCTCCCTCCTGGTTAGCCAAGGGTGGGAACCAACACAGGACTGTTTTCAGGTAGTTTGCCATCAGGTTAGGGACAAGAACAGCCACAAGGGAAAAGCTCCTAGAGAAAGCAGTGCTTGGTGTGACTTTTCCTCACCAGCCTCGAGAAGTGCCAGCTAAGCTGAGCCCCAGCCCAAGCCATATTTCCAGGCAGCAGCTTCTGCCCTTAAATCAGGCGCTGCATGGAGCAGGCACACTTCTTCCTGCCCCCATCCCTCCGTCCCGTCCCCTTTCCCCAGATGAAAAGGATCAATCCCTTTAGTTAGACTCTCTCCTCATACTAAATAAGAGTAGCAAATAATTTCTTAGAGGTGAAGCAAACTGGCTGCCCCAAAGCAAAAATAAAAAAAGAATCTCATTTAAGCCCTTCATAGCTTTTTTTTGAAATAACTGTTTTTATATAAACAGTGGAAAGTTCCTATATCCGTAGAGCTTTCTCTTGCATGTTACATATACTAGAGATGTTAAGCACCTGGCTCAGCAAAATACCTAGTCACCTAAGTAAACCCATAGATGTAACTGATAGGTGTGCAAATCTTGCTCAGTTGGGGTCCAAAACTTCAGGGAATTCTGTGAAGAACCACTCAGTCCAAACGCCTTTACTTCACAAAGATCCTGAAAACTATTATCATTTGCTTCTCAGATGCCATCCTGAAGTAAAGGAACATGACACTGCACAGGAATAAAAATGAGATGACCACTGAATAACAATGTGGATTCAGATAAAATTTGGCAGATTTGGAATGAGATAAATATTTGCAAATTGGAATTTTTCCACACTTAGCTAGCTGTGTGCTTGCCCTAGTCTATTCGTTATATGCCAACAGTTTGGGGTAATTTGTAACCAAAAATCTGAAGTTTGACTTAGAGGCTAAATTTGAGGAAAATAAAAAAATGGACACAATGAGAAATTATTAGGAATAGTGAAATCAAAAAATATCTGGAACAAAACATTGTCTCCTTTCTCACCTTGCACCTAGAAATGCTGTAACATTCTTTCAGGTGCTGCGTGTTTTGAATTATCCAGTTTAACATTAATTGAGAAAACACTTATCTATTATTTCCTACTCCTTCCTTTGCCTGAATTGTAATCGGTCACTCCTTTAACAAACCGCTTCTCGGACTGTTACTGTATATTTGTGTTTGCAGAAGATGCCTTTATTCTTTGCAGTAACGTGTTTAGCGGCTCTCATTTTTTCAGGAGGAATTTTACACTGTCATTCCTGTTTAGTTACGGGTTGAGCTCACTTTTGTTTTCTGCGCTGTTTACTTGGTACCCTGCTTCCCCCATTGCCGGGAACCAAGGGCTGCTCGCTACCTCCTCAGCCTCCCTCTCGGCTCTGACACTACAGCTTTGTTTTCATTTCCGTACGTCATTAACTCTCGTACAGCTCGCTCAGACCTTTCCTCTTTTTTTTTTTTTTTTTTTAACAGTGCTTTAGTTTCTTCATGTTAAAACACTGATACATGGAACCTTCAAAAGCCTCCTGGATCAGTGATCTGCCCAGAGCAGGCACAAGCAACCTGAGAAATCAAGAACACGGCTCTTTTCTCAGCTAAATCCATGTCGCCACGTGGGGAAAGGAACGATGTTTCACCCACGAAGCCGGCAGTGGTGGCGACCAGCCCTCGGCTCCCCACCACCCAGCAAAAGCCCAAAAGTGACTGCGTGAGGGGGGGATGCACCTGGGGTGGGATGTCCTAGGCGCAGCTCCGGCACGCAGGAGACAGCAGGAGGACAGGAGAAAGGGGCAGATGGAGCACGAGTGGGTGGTGAGGGTGTATACAGGAGAGGAATGGGGTAGGAAAAAGTCAAAGAAGGGCTAAGAGGAGAGCTATACCGAGAGGAGTTAGTGAAGGTGGCGAGAGGAAAACAAAACAGAAGGTGAGGATACAGAAAGCGGGAAGAGAGATTAAGAAAATCCATCCTGCCAGAAACAGCACCCCTTGTCAGGCAGACAGCAGGTGCTGCCTGGGGAAGAGCTGATTCACGCATCTGGAGTGTAGGAACCGAAACACCTCTACCTAAGAAAGGAAAACTAAAAATAAAAGAATCAAAGGAGGTGGGAGGGGGTGCCGCGCTTTTTTTCTTTAGGCAATCCGGTGCTTCCCGACGGCATGACATTTTTTGAATAGTTTTGTGAAGAAACAAGAGCTGGATTTCCAGACCCTTGCAAGAATCCTGACGGTTCATTTCAGCATTATCTCTTCCAATGCGAGCCCTTCCTGCCCTCCTCTTCGCCTTACTCCAGACTCATTTTTGAGACATCTGCAGCCATAGGACCTCCAGGGCTTCGGCTGCACCTCCAGGACAAGATTTCCCCTTTGTTCGGGGTCTGCACGGACCCCAGGGGAGTCAGTAACGGAGGTGGCACTGTCGTGCAGCAAGGGGCGTTGATGGCACACCTACTCCGACCTACTCCAGCTCAGCTCTAGGGGACTGGTAATGTAGTCAGTAGCTGCTGGCCAAGCAGTACGAGCACGGGTCTTTAACCCTCTCTGCATCAGTCTGGGGGGCCATCTATGTAGCCAAATTTTCTGCTACAAACTGTGCCTTCGGTGGCTTTCAAAAAACTATCCTGCTCACCACCTTCTGACTGACTTTGAACACTGAGTCTCAGTTCCCTGTCCCCTGCACTTTCAATATTGCCACTGCATCACAAACCACTGGCAATGGATAAAACAATCTCCTGCTAAAGCTACTTTTTTTTTTAAACCTCCCCTGGAAGCCTTATTAGAGATTAGATTTGATGAATTTCTATCAGATACACTGCACCACTCCTCTCACCTGACAACACCTGCAACAGCTTTTGGGGAATCTGCTCAGTTGCATTCTGCACACCTACATTTTTCTCCTTGCTGTAAGAATTGTTATAGAACCTTATAATTAAAACTTTCTATCAAAATTGCATTAATTTTTTCTCTGTGTAGGAAAAGTAGCCAACAGTGATCTACTAAAGAGTAGATGGTTAAAAAAACCCACTTCACTAAATATTGAAGACTATTTAGTTAGGGCAAACTGAACAATTTAACTGAAAAAATGGATTTATGAAAAAAGCAAAACAATTCACAGACATTTAGTTTCCTAAAAACTAACCATAATCTGTTTTCATAAGAAATACTGGAATGTTTTCATTAAAAAAAAAAAAATCAGTTTTCCATTTGCCAAAATTCTAGACACTTTGATGATTCTATTTTTAAAAAAAAACCTTTTCCCCAAAGGAAGAGGTAAAGGGAAGAGTTAGCGAAGAGACAAAATTCCTGGTGAAAAATTTTAGCAGAAAATTTTATTTCTGCTAAATTCAGGTGGCAGTGAAGACTGCAGTTTTGGTTAGAAGCTCTTCTTAAAGCGAGGTGTTTGCTGGCATGTTACTTTGAAAAACAGCACAGTAGGATGACTTCTTTAATAAGTGGGCATAAAACGCAGAGATTGGAAAGTCTCAGAGTGAGAGACAAAACCCCCATGCGATATCTGATTTCTTTGCCAAAGCAAGGAAGGTTTTTAATAAAGGTCATGGAGAAATAATCTCCAAAGACGGCGGTGTCTCCTTCCCCCTATATGTTTACTCTTTCATTTCGCTCCTTTACAGTGAAAGGCAGACCTTAACACGCGCGCGTGCACACACATGCACACACAAAAGGAAACAACAACCAAAGAGGAGGGGGGGAAAAAAAAAGAAGCCTGAAATTTTAGTTACACCACATGTGGTTTTCATTTGTGAAAAATGAACAAGCTGTTTGTGGTTAAACTGTCTAATCTGCTGTTATCAATCTAGCGCTGCATTCAAGATTTACAGGATACATCAGCTTCTGTGCCACATTAGCTGTAAAAGGGAGAGGGGGTGGGAGGAAAAAGGAGGAGGAGAGAGTTTATCCTGAGGAATAATATTTCCAATGCAGCCACACTCACACTACATCTGGTTGTGCTGGTAGCGGCAGTTAAATTGAAATATTTCACAGCGTGTGTCAGAAACATGCAGAATGGTAATTATGACAGATCTGATTAAGCCTGAGTGCCACTAGCTCCCTGGCCAGCTCCGGTTGTGCAGGTGTGACCTTGTGCGTGCCTGCGTGTGTAAATAAAATTAATTACAAGCGAGAGGGCGAAGGCTTCGGTGACATCACAAAGCGGAGAAACTCCCAAGGGGGAGACCTAATGGAATATTTTCCCTCAGTCTAATAATACAGTTCATATTGACTTGAGGTAATTAGTGGGATCATTAAAGCAGTTTTCCCGGCGTATTTGGCTGCCTGATCAGATTAGTGAAAATGTTCTTCAGAACAAGCCCTGTGTGGTCTGCCAGAGAAGGAGGAAATAAAAAGCAACAAAGCATATTTTGGAATGATAAGCAGCGCTGGACTTTTTGCACGGCATTTTGCAGGGCCGGTCTCGGGAGCCTGGGCGCCCGACTCTCCTGACCGATTCAATCTTTCATCCCAGGTGCACGTGCTCCCGCTGCGCGCCATCTAAGACTTCTTAATTTTTGTTCCGCTACCCTTCAAAATTACGCCATCCCTATCCCTCGCTGCTTAAAAAAACAGATAAAAGCCTTGTGGAAGTGCTAGCCTTAGAATAACTACGTTTAGATAAGTGGGGGAAGGAAGAAGAATAAATACATGACCAGCAACCCCGACCGCTCCCCAAAAAGCTAACAGAAGATTGAAGGCACCGGTTTCAGAATCAGTAACATTTTCATTTCCTAACGAGCTTACCCCAGCAAAAAAATGAAAAAAAAAGAAAAAAGTTTAACTATGATATAAAGTCTTCTACGGTAACAGAACACAGAGCCCTAATCAAGAAATGGACCATTTGTTTAAAAACAGTCTATTGAGCATGCTCTACCTTGCAAATGGAATATGCCAAGCTCTGTCACAGATGGCAAGCTTTGACAGTTCCCATCCGTAGCGTCGATACTCGACAGTTCAGCACAAGATCAGTGACATTCTGTCTCATTAGAGCCACGCTAATTATCACAGCTAGTTTCAGGGGAAACCATGTGTTGCAATGGTCAATTTGAAGGAGTCTGTGCATCAACAAACTGGTAATAAGGATCAGACACCTTATTATATGACAGCATGCTGCCTATGATCTGATTTACTGAATCAGAGGTACTGAGGCAACACTGAAGCCTGATGGGTTATGGAATCGTGTGTACACAATGCGTATCTGAAATATGCTTTAAAAATAAAAGGGAGCTATATAGAAACAATACAAATAAAAATTTTAAAATGGTGAAGTTATAATGAGGACTTTTTTCATTTGTCATTAAGACATGCAGAGATGTTCAAGATCTTGTCAGCCAGTTTTATCTTTAATCAAATCATATAAGATAAATAATTCAAAATGAAAGCTGTAAAATTATGGATTATGCTAAATTATAATTCATTCCATACTCTGATTTTTCAGTTTCAATAACATGTACCAAACATTCCTTATGTTGTGCCGTCTTGCTGCTTTAACAGAATTTTATATTTTGTAACGAGCTTTCGCTACTTGGCTCTCTTCTTTCATTTGTACATTTAATGACTTAAACTTGTACTCCTCCTAGTTTCTCCCACACGTTTGCGCTCCTTCCACCAGACAAAAACCATGTAACCAAGAACCCCGCTTAGCTGTTTCTGGCCACCTGCGGGGCTGCATCCTGCCAGGTGCTCAGCGGTCCCAGCCCCGGCGCCTCCCAGGGATGCACTGCAGGGCTGAGGCTGTGAGGGCATTAAGCGTTAACTCCTGACCAAGGTAGGGCAGGTGTGCACCGCATCCCTCCAGGGAAGCTCTCCTGAGGGCTCAAATACACAGCGTTTCCTGAAGCTGCCACCAGTTCTTTAAACGGCCTCTACGCGGACTGTAAGCGGCGTCTGAACAGCTCGTGCTGCCACCCGCCTGGCCGGGAAACTCTAGCCGGAGCTGACTTGACCCCATGTGCAAAGCACGCTCGGGAAGCACTCTTTTTCGTCGGTGTGTCAACGAATCCAGCCTTTGCCTTACGTGTTGAAAGGGCTGCCCGGCCCCAAGGAGCTGTTTGAAGAGGTCAATATAATCCTCTTACCAGTTAAGTATTTTCTATTCTGTACCTTTTTCTTTGACTTGAACTATTTCAGGTTTTAATGCTTTTTTTCCCCCTCTATGCGGATTTCCGTGGGCAATTGCACACTGATATGAACCACCTCGGAGATTTTAAGGTGGTTTCTCTTCAGTGCATCTTTGTTGATTCAAGAAGTTGCTGTCTACTTTTTACTAGCGGGAACCCAAGATTCACTGAAGTCAACCCATTCCACCAAGGTCATACCAATAATGTGGGATACGGCCAAGATCAATGCCCTTCTCCAGGTCTACCCAGATCAAGTGATAAGAGAGTTAACTGAACTCAATTTTTCTACCCCCTTTCTGAGAAAGAATGTAAAAAAAATTCCTAAGGAAATTTCCTGAGGCTTTAACATTTATTTCTGCAAAGAGATGTTGTAAAAGAAATTAAGACATGGGGCGGAGGAAGGACCTGGAGTGCTCTAAGCATTCATTTTGTTCCCGCAATAGAAACCCGAAAATCTCCTTCCCTCTGACCCGGGTGAGACAGAACACACTATGACTCTGCAACACGATATTTTGTGAAAGAAACAAATCAGCTCTATCTGCCAAGTTTCACAGTTTCACTGAACGACACGCTGCTTTATGGGGCAATTCTTGATCGCGCGCAGAAGCCCATCTTGCTTTCTCAGTTCACACTCTTCCTCTCCCATCCCTGCTGACACTCGATCCTGTCCCGACTCCTGCTGCTCATGGCACCTCTTCCATTGCCAGAGCAATCACCCCCGGCTAGTGGAGGGGGGAGGAAAATAAGTTTAAAAAAAAAAAAAAAGAGGCTGTTGTGTGGTGTACTTCTGCTGCTAACGTTTTCTAACTACTGTATCTCGCCTTCCCACGAGGGCGAGGGGTTTATTTCCAGGTGAACCCATGAAACAACGGCAGACCTCAGAGCACGGTTTGTTTCCACCTCTCGCCTCCCCGTGCAGTGTCCCTCCCTGCTCCACAGACAATCCATTGTACACCAAGGGTGGGGGGAAAGAAGGTTTTTAAGCCAAGATTTAAACCCAGGAAGTGACTCAGCTGCTCTGAGGGAGACAAAGGCGGGAGACAACTTGATGGAGACGCGGGGTGGTGGGTGAAGGAGTGAGCCCCCGCCTGCCCCCCAGCCTGGACCCCGCCGGGGCAGCCTGAGGTGCAGTGCCCCGAGGAAACAGCTTTGGAAATAAATTTCAAGACCCCCCTCTTAAAGCCACATTGTTATGAGAGGGTTACTCTTGGTGATAAAAAGGTTTCTCTTCCCCCCGCTGGAAAATTGTTGAATAGATCGTTCTATATCTGCGGTAATGGCATGTTACATCTTCGTGCCAGATCCACAATACCGTGCTTGTTCAGTGTGGGAAGCTGTTTAAAAATGACTTTCCTATTAGAGTATATAGCTTACTCTCTAGATGGAAAAAGCCAGATCAAAGATATAGCATTTATAAAACTGCTGGTTAAAAAGATAAAAGTGAGATAACAGACATCAATTTTTCACTATAAATCTCTGGGTTTACTACAACATTAAAATTTCCAGTAAAAGCAGGGTTTTATATACCTGAACTCTAATGGCCTATTCTGAAAATATTTATGTCAGGAAAAGCATGGTATTTGCATGCCAAAAGCAATTTTAGTGCCAACATTTAGCATTCCCTTCCCATTTAACTCCTTCCCATCTACTCACGAGCGTTAGATGCTCTGCCTAATGCCTACCCGGTGCGCCTCCCCACGCAGCCTGTCGGAGGACGCTCCAGGTGCACACTAAGGCAAAAAGTCAAACACCTCTAGTAAAATGCCACGGCACAAAATACTTGCCTGATGGCTTGGGCTGGAGTCTCTAGCAATGGTCTGAACCACTGATTTTACCTCCATGCTTTGCATGCAAAGCTACTCATTTCCAAGGGGCTAACTGCCTAACCAAAGTGAAAGACGGGGACAGAAGGACAGGAAATTGGGCAACATGGTGCAACAGCTCAGAAGTAACGGGTCAAAACTCTCCGTAATTAGATGAGGTTTCTGGAGGTATGGGTAGCACTCCATTAGTTTTATGCTAAAATTAAAATCGGAGCATGATTCTGTGAGAGCCAAGTGTCTCGCCTTCAACATACAGGCATTTTGATTCGGTGGGAAAGGAGGGCATTCGGCACCTACCTGGCCATGCACAGCAATCGGCAGGATTGACGCTGCAGAAAAGTATCGGTTTTACCTATTTATTCCACTATAAAGTAAACTTATTCAGGTATAATAATGCAGGCTAACGGCCTTACACTGTAGCACATCAGACTCTCAGAGGTACGGAAGTTGATATTACTTCAGTTTTTGCAAACTGTAATTTCCTAAATTTAAGAAAGCTTTAGCAACATAAGCTGATTTTCAGCAAAGTTTTGCTTTCTTCCCTACTTCATACTAGCACGTGCAGGCCACAGGCTTTCAGGATAAGCCATTAATGTAAATGTAGCTTCTCAAAATACAGCAAACATACAGGAGCACTACAAGTCTCTACTTGCCTTATCTCTCAGGGCTCTTAGGTTTGGGGTTTTTTTGTTTGTTTGTTTTTATGGAATAAAATTAGATTTCAGCATCTGTCACCATCAAGAAAAAAACTCATCCCTGGCTCCCACATGAAAACATTGTAACCAATGCACAGTTACTGAACCATGATGCCTTAATGATCATTACACAAATCAACTTTTTTTTTGTTTGAAATAACGAAATTAAGAATGTGCTTTCGTAATTACTCGAATCAGTCTGTCAGGTTATAAATTTAATAAAAACCCAATATGATTAAATTGTAAAAGTAACGCATAACACACAAATTTATATATGCGTGGATTCTTTTCATTTTGACTTATTCAGGTGTGCTGATTAAATTTTAATAAACAATATTGTTAGTATTGCCGTTCTACCACTAAAAAACAACAACCTGGGAGCAGACACAAAGCACTCGGTAAACCTTTCTGTCTTCCATTTGCATGTATTTTTCTAAAGCTCTCTTTTCAACATAACCTACCAAAAAAATACATAGACCTATTGGGCAGACAACGTGCAATAAAAATCTAAGATTTTAAATACTGACGTTAGGTGTTTTGCCAATTACAATTCTAAAACTCCCTAAAGATATGATGTATTCAAGCAATTTGAATTATAATATCTTCCTCAGCTCCTCAGTATAACCACAGTAACCTTTAAAGTATAGGTTTTGAATTTAACAGAATTTCAATTTATTCTGCAGATAATATATCAATCCTTAAAAACACAGACATTTTAAAAATATACAGGATGCATACATTCCTATACGGGAAAAGAATTCAACGTTTGAAGGAATCTTCTAGCTAAGTCCCCAAACTCGTTCAAACCCATGTGCCAAATAGTCCCTTTTCTTTGGGAAAGCCAACAAGCCGCCAGCAAAGTGCACCATGAAACTACAAGTACGCAAATCATCGCTCACCTAAGCCAGAGCATGGTCTCACTAATACCACTGCAATCTCCTCCTGCTCCCGTCACCTCTTCCCTGCCCTGCGCTACGGCCTCTGCTGCACCGAGCCCCTGCAGCCAGCTGGTTTGTTGAGCATCAGGTCCATATGCGGCCCTCCATCAATCAGGTAACTCTTGCCAAAGGCACTAACACAGCGCAAGGGAAGATGCTCGGTTTTTACCTCGGTGCTACCTAAATAGAAACTTCTGTAGCGCATCATTTAATAGCTCTTCTGTACAAAGTGCTCTAGTCAGCAGAACATTATCTGCAGTCTCCTGGCTCAGGCAAGCCCAGCCACCTTGCAGACGCTGGCTGCTTCGACACCCGATCTAATGTTGACCCGAATCAGTTCCTTAAAAAAAAAAGGCCCTCCAGCAAACATCTACCTTTGTCTACTGGCAGAGCTGCTTTAGGTCACATACGGGTTTGTACCGTAAGTCCAGACTACACTCAGCAGTTAATCAAGATTTTTATAACCAAAATAAGACAAAAGCAGCAACGTTCAATTTTTGTGATGTTTAACAACAAAACTGTTAACCAATGCATCATTTTCTAATATGTGTCCTCCAGACTTTTTCGTATAACTGGAAGTGATTATCCCAGGATTTCCAGTTCTGAGCGGGAAACCAATATCCCCAAATGAAAAAACAACAACAGACCTCTCTCAAGAGAGGTTCTCTCAAAGAATATGTCTGAACAAGCCTTTTTTTTGTGCAAGAGAGACTTCTTTGCCCCAAGAAATAATTGTCTGTACCGCTGACAAGCTCCAATGCAGAATTTTTACAAGACAGATATCTCCTTTAATATACGTGGCTTTGCTACATATTTAAAACTTATTGATTGGCTGACTAGTAGTCAACTGGTTAGAGAAGACCCAACACATTCAGTTTACCTAAGAGGTTACTTCTGTGAAGTAGATTTCTACAACAAATGGTGCTTTGGCTAACTACAGACCTGAAAGCTTGCTTAATACATAAATTAACATTACATTGCTTAAATGTGGGAGAAAAATAACTTCTGAGAATACAGGCATAATCTCCATAATAAAAGGGAAAAGAACTATGTGTTTGGTGACGTTTGTTTTCTATACTTGGTAGCAAAGTTTGTACAAAATCTGAATTTTATACCGATACTCTAAAAAAACTGCACCGCATCCTCTGGAAGCTTTTGTGCTTCACTTTGATTACCTGTCCCTTTTAAAGTCAGCATGAGAAGAGCTGTCCCACCTAGAAATTTTAAGACTGCACACTTAAATAAATGCACTATCACACAAATCAGATCAGATCAAAATTATGCGGACCGATAGATTGGCTTCATACCTTAGTTTTGCAGAGATCTGCAATGGAAAGGGGAAGGTGTAGAAAACGGACAGTTCTCTAACCCTGAGTCTTGACATGTAAATAAAGACATCTGAGGAGCACACAGGTTGGAAGCTGCTGTAACATTCTATCATAATTAGAAACATTTCAAGAGCCCTGTAATTTCCAATCAAAATTACAGTAATTTCCGATATACAAGCCATGATTCATGACAGAATTTTTACATTCCATGGGAGATTATAGTGGCCTGATGTATGACACACTGAGTACAGCACTAACATAAACAATTCAGTTTAATGTTTAAACAGCACTTGGTGTTTAGAATCCAACAATAAAAGAAACATATTATTGTAGAAATTATCACTTTGACAGTGATTGAAGGGTAGGCAGGCATGTGGCCTATAAAGCTATAATTTTTACAGTCCACAGCTTGAGTTTAATCATTTTGATATAACATTTCCAAAATATCCCTTTAAATGCTCCTTACAGCATATAACTTAAGAGACAACATCCTTTCTGTACAATGAAATGGAGTAAACTCCAAAATGTGAACAACGCAGAAGTCAAAAGTTAAAGACTGTTAAAACCAGCACTAAAATGCTGAGGGCCCAAGAAACATTGGTCTAACTGATCATTATCAGCTTTCCCTGGAAGACACTGTATTTTTCTATGAAGCAATTTTAGAAAAGTAAAGGAATAGTAACTAAGTGCATTTAACTTCTAATCTAATGTGAAAATTCAACGTTGCAAGCATTGGTGCCTTTACCATTTCTTTCAAGTGTTGGTATAACCGTGGTTCTAGTCTTTCCCATTTTTCTATATGTTTTTCCTTTACTTGCTTCTTGAGAACATTCTCACTTAAATCACTGCTTTTGCATACTCCGGTGATCTTTCTCAGAAGACATGTCACTTACGATAATCACACCCAACAAGTGCTTGCTGATTTCCCTCTCCTGCCACTAAACTTGACAGAAATTCTTCAGTTGAAGAAAACAGAATAGGAAACCACATAACAAAGTTTAAAACTGAATATGCAATATATATGCATGCACACACACAGGTAACCAAGCAGCCATCGTATTCCACAAAGATCATACATGTTTTCTCGGATGTAACTTGTATAACCATAATTTGTTGGGGTTAATTTTTGTTTTTGACTTGGACAGTGCTGCCCCACCTCCCGTGCACAGACTCACCAGTGGGTCTGACTAATTTTTTTTGCAAAAACCAGAACCCCAGCGTTCCTCGTTACAGCACATGCAATTGCAAAACACCAAAGCCTTGAGATGAATTCGGCAGCAATACATAGAGCTCGCTCACAGCTTTTGCCACGTCCACACCAGCTAAGAACTGATGAACCTGATGCTTTCTGAGCCGCGCAAGACCCACGGACACACAACGAAAGCATCTCACTGGCAAGGAAGAGGGAGAGATGCGTCTCAGGAAGCCACTTCTCAATCCTGCCTGGTCAAGGGTAACGAGAGGTTACCTTTGGACTCAGCAAGGAGCTCCGAGCTGTGGTACCAGGCCAGCTGCTCATTGTAACTCACAGAGAAACAGATCAAAACCAGGGAGGGGGAATAATCACACAGGACAGGGAGGCCATTGCTCCCTGGGAACTTTACCTGGCTTTTGGTTGCCGCAACTTTTGCAAACAGTGCTTGAGACACCTTAGCTCTCT
>NW_008825260.1:899541-936872 GCF_000699105.1 Pygoscelis adeliae
CCTCCCCAAGGTTCCCCTTTCCATTTTATTCCTTTTATTCAATCTTGCTTTGATATTCTTTCAGCTTTTCGGAGACTTAACATTATAAGTTATCCGTGGTTCGGGCAACTGGGAAACAAGAAAATTCAGCATATTGTAACAAGTGAGTGCATCTGAAATATGAGTTATCATTAACTGACCACTGTGAATTTCAATGTCATAAAACAAACTAGGTGGAAACCTGTCAAACAGTCTTGTAGAGATTTGTGAACCCTTACATGATTTCTTTCCCCCACGCAAATTGAGTGAAAATTGTAAGTGCAGCATAAAAGAATCTCTAATGAAATAGAAACCTGACAGATATAACTTAATTCATGCCTTATGTCCAGTACACTCAAATGCATGATAATGTAGAAAAGTTGTGGCTTTAGATTTAACTTTTAAAAATATTATCTTATCAGTTTAATTCTTAAGCTGTTTTTAAGAAAGCGATAATTTAGAATAGTGCATATTTTAACCACTCATTCATGAAATCAAGATAGGGCTTTCCTAAAACTATTAATTCTAGTTGTATTTCACTTACATACATCAAATATTTATTCTTCTTGCAGTCCAGGTTAAAAAAAACAACAGGAAAACAAGACAAAATTATTACACTACCACCTCTACGCTGCATCTGCAGCATTAAGGAAAACAACAAAAAATACATCAGTAGTGACATGATGTACAGAAGACTATCCTTTCCTTCATCCTCTGGAAATGGTGGAAGTGATGTTTCAACACCAAGAATCATCCCACCAAGGTTACAGTGCAGTTTCTGCAATATCAGTTGAGAGGTACAAAAAAATCAGCAGGTACTCAGCTTATCCTACAATATTCTCAATAGTTAAGGATAACGACTTTCTTTAGCAACTACTCTTGCAATACTTGCCCCAGATTAGTGGACTTAATGGACGACTAATCCTAAAGTGGACCAGAGGAAAGGACAGACTGGATTTCTGCCAAGAACCCACAAGGTGATGATGCAAATCAAACCTTTAGATTTTGATTCAAACCTACTGGTTCATAGTGAGGTTGTTGAGAGCTGAATTACTTGAGCCATTCAGAAGTTACACGTCTAGTCTGTTAGTCATTCAGGCTATCTCTAAATCTAATGGACAGAGCTTGGCACTTCCAGAGGGTGATTCAGCATACTCTTAAGTATGTGTCTAAAACCACGCTTCCACTATCAGTTTAATCCAGTGCAACTCTGCATCTTCCTGTGCTCTAAACTCCCTTGAGGTTCAAAGGGAAATCATGACAACATGATAATTCACCTTCTAATCTCACTCTCTATGAGCTTTCATATGTCACAGGTCTCATGATATGAGAGTCAAAGGGTTTGGGTGAGAGACGTACTTAGGCAAATCATCAGCCCATTTTTTCCTAGAAATGTCACGCTCAATTTGTGTTAACTATCCTCCATAGTGCTTTTAAGATAAAATAATCTAGCCCAGAAACTGGGAGTGCATGCCACTTTTGCTAAGCCTGATTTGTCTATCAGGCTTTTCAGGAGCTGTGCTAACACATGCCCATTAGCTGCAAGGGGCGAAACCCCAGCAGGAACAAGGCGCCCACACACATTTCCACCTGCCTCCTTCTGGCAGGCACTAACACTTCCTGGTGTCTGAAAACAGGAGTCCTAAATGAAAAGGGAAATGACGAAAAATCCCAGAATGTGGCATACAGTTTATCACATGATTTGCTTTCATCTGAAAACAACTGATACTTCACAGCCATGACCTGGAGAGTGAAGCATTTCCTTTTCTGCAGTGTGGCATTTCACAGGTGACACCACAGTAGAGGATGGCCAAGCCTGTGCCAATGGCTGCTCAAAAACATTTGAGGCATCTGGCAGTGGGCAGCGTGAGGAGCAGCACCATGAACCTCCCTTCTTCCCATCGCAGAGCGGGAAAACGCATGCCTCACACTGGGCAAATCAGCATGGGGCCGCAAGAGCAGGTGCATCACCTGAACGCCACACAGTGAAATCATTTGAAAATTACAAAATCAGTGGCAATTTTATAACCTTTGAATGAAAAGGATTCACTAAAAGGTAACCGACAACCGATGTGGATGTTAAATATACAACTAGAGACAGGCTTCTCTGCTTGCGTGTAAAAATCAGGCTAAGCTAAATTAGAACATGAAAAAGTGATGGCCTTCTCAACACGCCTTCTTGGACCTTGGGTTTAAAATTTGGCAAAGTTATTTCAGTCCTTCCCAGAGAAATATTTCTAACTTGTAACTAATCTTTGAGGGTCCTGACGGGAAGATGAGAAGACGAAGATATTCAGCTAGGATACACAAGTCCACGGTACCTTTTGGGAAGGAAACACTTTGCTCGTGATCTTGATTGAAATGCCTCTTTTCTATAAGCACACTGCCTTTTTGACTGCTACTCAGCTTCAAAAGATAGCTTCATGTTGCAGCAGCACTTCATATACCACTTAACCGAGCTGTGAACACCCAGATCATCAAAAACCAAGACTCACACACCACGCTGGAGACCTAATTTAAATTGTGTATCTTGGTCCACACTTTTCAATGCCCAATTTAATATGGATATGCACTTAACCCAGGGGAATTACTGAAAAATCCTCATTCTGGTGGCAAATCACATCTATCTTTACACAGATACAACAAACTCAACAGCATCTAATATGTCACTGAAGTTAAAAAAAAAAAGAGACGACTCCTATTGCCCTATTGCCTTCTGTTGATATTGAATTAGGAAGTGATCAACAGAAAACACTAATATCTGCATCAAAATACCATATTAGCCCAAAGAGCTTCAGGAAAATGAAAGTCTTAAAGTAATAAAATGATGGGTTTGGGGATTATCAAGATGTTGTTCACAGTCATATCCTCTCCCTCTCCTATTTACATCATTGGCCAAGTATAAAAATTCTTCCCCCGCCTCTTAACAATTTCTCTTCAAAGATCAGGTATAGACTGTGGCTGGACTAGATGGACCATTGGTCTGCTCTGGTCTGATGAATTCCATGCAATAATGCTAATTAACCTCTTGGAGAATATCCATACATAAAACTGTTTCATAATTTATACATAGCAAGCATCTAGGCTGTTGTGTTGAATTTAGAATTGAGTTCAAGACAGAAGCTGGGTTGAAAAAACACCCTCCTCCTCAAAAAAACCCAACAGAAAACAAAAAAGCCCCCAACAGTGCAACTTCAGGACTTGGGAGAGGAGGTGGAAAAAGTATTCATTTTGGAGAGAAAAACAAAGCAAAACAAAACATAATCTCTCATCTCATCCACACTTAAGCACAACCTCTCAGGCCACCCACACTTACAGCCACATTTTCTGTTTAGGAAAGAAACCACAGATCAGCTAAAGTTTTTTTTGACAGTAACCAGATTTTGCAAACACTAACTGAACAGGGGAGCATTATTTTACAAACATAACACACTGAGAATCAGAAACTCGTTTGGCCATCCTCCTATCACCAATCAATGTAGTCATTTAGAAAGACTTGGAGAAAAAAAAAACAACACATCCATCCCTTCCTGGCCTGCCCAGATATATATCTTCTCATCAAATAAGACTGATTACAGTAGCAAGAAGTTCTGGGTTAATTCAATTTTCCTAAACAAAGGACAGGTTGTTACAGAAGGAATAACCAATCTGAAAAGGTTTTCACAAACATGGAAGCTTATTTCTTCCCCATCGAAACTGAAACAAAAAAATCTTTTATAACACATTCTCATAAGTACTGTTTTAGCTTGGGAACAAAAATCTTCTTTAATCCTGGTTTAGCTTTTAATATTACATCGTACATTAAAATTCATAAAGTAGTTCATTCCAGGCAAAACAAACTACTTTTCAGTTCTGCTCTGCAAATAGCACAGGAGGTACAATAAATGCTGTTGCTTTCAGAACAGCTTTTATCAGGACAAGGTTTACTACTCCATTATTACAGTGGCGCCTGGAAGTGCAGTTATAGTTAAGTGTCAGGGTTTCCATTAACTCTCCTCCATGGTGGTTTTTGCAGGGGGGTGAGAGGGTTGCATTTATTATTTTGTTCATTTTTACTTTCATTAAAATGCAACTTGGCACAAAGACTATCAACCTAAATCTCAAATTTTGCAGACTTAAAAATAAAAATTTTGCTGGGGGTGACGTATGACGTGTGCATGTGTGTGAACTCCAGGGCTCCACTGTCAAGTTTCATGGGAGCTGGTGTTATCCAGAGCTCCTTACAACTGAGGCTGACTGGTCCTCAAACACCAGCAAAGCAGCGCCCTCCTCAAGACCAGTCTTTCAAGAGTGACATCCTATCTCTGGGACCCAAGCTGAAATTGCTTTAGCATGAAGGAACTGTAACTTCTCTGCAGTCAGAGGGAGGCCAGGATTATATTTATGAAGATGAAGGTTTTTGTCAATTGACTACCCAGCACCATGACTCATGCAAGATTTGTGGATACTTCTTAAAACATTGCCTTGTTAAAATTATATTCTGCTCTCGACGTTACACGTGCTCTGTTTTTACACAGGATGATGATGGGCCCCAAGAGTTACCACAAATTTTCTTTGGGCAATATGGGTGGTGAGAAGGTTTTCTTCCTCAGTTCTGCTGAAATGGAGATTACTTGTCCTGAGAAGGAAGCATTCATAACTGTAGGATGGCTAACAAGCTTTAACCAAAATATTTTGGAAAAGAAAATCTATGACTTGGTCACCTGTCTCCATCCTCCCCCCAGGCTGTACTAAGGAGGAGGGAGTCCTCTTCCCCCCACCCCCCAAACTGCCCCGATGAGAGGGAGAGGCTATCCCTAGCACCTCCCTGGGGAACTCCATCCACCCTGAACATAGCTCCACACTCAGTGTCCTCTGAAGTATCCCCACATCCTCTTGTTCCCACACAACGTATAACAGATTTATCCTCTGAACTTGACTTAGGGATACTCAGAAAGGACCTCTGTGGGGTGATCAGCAAGATGAAGGTGTTGAAAAGGGGAAAAAAAAATAATAAAAGAAAGAAATAGAACAAGAAAGGACCTTTTTTTCTTCCTTCTAGGTTGGAGAGGTTAAACTATGTCTCCATGCAGTACCTACCTGATGGAGATGCTAATATTTATAAATTCCACTGCCCCAGGAAAGAGCCTGACAGACAGGCTTCTGCCCCAGCAGGTGGCAAGACGAACAACATCCAAGGGAAAAATTCTTGTGTACATCATCTCCTTGCACTCAGTCCACCAGTATGGAAGACAGTAGCAGACTTTTACAACTTGACCAGCTTAGAGGGCTATACATGTATCCCAAAAGCTCATGCATTAGAGGCTAATGATTTCAATTAAAAAAAAAAAAAAAAGATTTTGGTTTTTTGTTTAAGTCAGAGAAAAAGGGAGAAGTAAGGGGGACAAAGACCTTCTTAAAGGATTTCAAAAAAGAATTGGAAACAATCCAGATACATTAGCTCAAGTAGCAACTAGTAAGAATGCTGTAAAAATGAGATAAATTCAACACAGTTTCTTCTAACTCACGCACTAGGGTTTATGCTTGGTGAGTTCCTACTAGCCTATCAGACCTCCAAGGTCACACTTTCTGTTTTTGCATGCAACAGTATGCAAAATTCACACAGAACAAGCTCAGCTGCTAAATGGTTAAGTCTGCTCTACTGTCTGGCCACCAGTTGGCAACACAAAAATGCAAAATAGATCCTTTTCAGGATGTTTATTTTCACATCCTTCTGAAACTGATAACTTGCAATTGCAAAATAAACCTTCATGTGTGGCATATTAGCTCCCATTTTTCATGGTTTCATAGTTTAATTGTTTCAAATGTTACACTGGTCTAAAGATTTAATATTAAATATGTTGGCTCTTGCGTAAATTCTGTTGTCAGGATAAACGGTCTGTTTTGTCTTTCAATAGTTATCCAAGAAGCTCACAGCTAAGCTAGAAAAATATTATGCTGTATTCGTGTATAGTGAACTTTAAATAATTGCTTATAATAAATTTAGTAGTAAGGACGCTAGTAGTTTTATTTCCTTAGTATCGAATATTCAATAAACTGTGGACATTTTGGGGGAGTATCAGAGTAGTAGGTTGCATTAAGAAGTTTGCAGTATCCTGACTATAATTTATTTCTGCTACGATTTGTAAAGTTATACTTGCCAGGGCAACAACTAGAATAATTTCATTATTATTTCTAGCATTAAGTATTGTACTTATGTTACCAACATGGATATTTCAATTTTCAAACTTAGAGCTCACACTTAGTAGCAGGTGCATGTAGCAGTGCTACATGCATTTATAGGTGGGTAATGCCAGCAACATGTAAAAAGGTCGCACAGAATCCCAACTCAGAGGTTTCTACATCCTCAGTCCATCCACTAGGTAAAGTGCATATGTTTTGCTGAATGACAGAGAACAATATAACAACTAGAAAAATAACTGTTTTGTTCTGTAGACCTCAAGTATTAGTATAGGAGGTTTCCCTGTTAGCTTGTTTTCCTTTTGAAAAGGATCAAAACAAAACCGTATGCTGTTTCCACTTTGAACTGTTGCGATGAGGTTAACTATACTTCTGACTCCCACTAGAAAAATGAAATGTAATTATGAACAAAAGCACAGTAGAGACAGATAGATTCCCCCCTCCAATCCCTAAATTGGGACTTATAGTATGTTTTGTCAGTTAAGAAAACCCCTAAGTCTCACTTTCTTTCTGGCTGCAAGGGATTTATACAGTTTAAAGTGTGAATTAAAACCGATACAAGGACTACCTCTGACTCGACATCCTTCTGGAAAGTCCTGTAATTAACTCTGTTCTTTAGCTGTGAAATTGCCCAAGACCACTTGAGACAGAGTGAGACATTACCTTGGCAGAAAGACGTAAGTTAAGAAGGAGGGTTAGCCTTTGCTCTGAATTACCTGGGCTGTGGGAGCAGGTACAGATATTAAAACAAACTCAAATGTTATTTCAAACACAGTTATCTATATTTAACTATTTCCCACTAAAGCATTACTATGTAAATAGATTCTCATCCTTTATCTTGAAGAATAATCTGTAGTGGATTTCACAGACTAAACTCAGTTAATGATAACAAAACTAGACCATTAGCAGAGTCTGTTCTTTCTGCTAAAATTTTTTTCTCTCCTTGTGAAAAGTACTGCAACAGGTCAAAGTGATCTTTTGTCCTCCCTTTTCCTACCATTTTGTTATTCCTTACTTCAGTGTGGTCCTTAGCATCCATTAGCTGCAGGAAAATTAGAAAAATAACCTGGAGGAATTTATAGCGTTCAGAATGGGTATGGAATACAGTCATAGGCACATGCCTCAGCCTGGTTAGTAAAAAACTGCTCTGTGTTTATATACTCAACCATCACAAAATTCCCACAATCCCAAAGTCTTGCTTTGTATAGCAAATCTGGACTGTGTATACTGCACGATTCCCACATATCTGTAGATCAGTTTGTTTTGTCCTTGCATAGGTACTTGAGCCTATGCTGTGTCCTTGAGCCACAGCAATGCAGAGTATTTCAGAAAAGGTATGCTGTTTTTTGGAGTGTTTCATCCACAACCACGTTTCTTCTTTGTGGAAAACCTATGCATTCCTCTGGCTCACACCTGTATTTCCCACAGACCCTAAAACCAGCATCAGATTTCCCTTGACAGATACAAGGATTACACCACCGAATTTCTGGATCCCACTCTATCAAACTTCTTAATTTTGGGAGAGTTAAACCAATAGTCCCAGTAGATTTTACAGAAATCAATAGGAGTTTCATTTGAACAAATACTAAACGAAGCTTTAATGAACATATCCCAATCTTTCAGAGCAATGGATACAGCAAGCCTGTTATGTTACCCAGTTGTCAGTAGCTCGACCTAGTGAAAGCGTGCCCAGCATTTTGGGATGGAGTCTTCTTTCCCCCATCCCTTTATTTTTACCTGTTCATTTTCTGGAAGATAATTTTTAAGGCAATACGATGTACTCAGACTTCTGCTTTCATTCACACTCAGTTTAGTGGTCCAAATCCTTCAAAATCCCTATTTGAACCTCTAACATTAAAAACAACGCCTGAGAATTATAGGAGAAAGAGACAGCTAAAAGCCAGCATGTTCCAGGCCCAGTAAAGCTCGTATCTCAATAAAACAAGCAAAAAACTCTGTAGGGGCCATAATGGATAGAATTTATCTTAAAATGAGAAAATAGGTAGTAATAAACTGCTACTATCATCCATTATATTTCTTAAATTTAATTTGTGATATGCACTGCAAATAATGATTCTACCAGCATTTAAAAAATGCAACAGTAAAAGCTTTCTTCTTTTTAAGAAAGGTATCACCCAGCAGGACAGTGAAAAAGCACAACAAGCAAATGCAGAAGACAGAGAGAGTGGTTTACTTGTGGAGGCCGGCTGGGCGGTGTGCTTATGAGAGGCGCGGGCCCCATTGCAGAGGCTGCGTTCAAGCTCCTTTCCCTTTCGTCCTGGTAAATTCGATCTCGTTCGGCTTCTGGCAGCTGCAAGAAGTTCTGCATAGCCCGAAGGTTTACCAGTAAGGACTGTGAGGCAGTCTTGGGATCCTCTTCCTTTCGGAGGATTTCTGAGAGCAAGCCCTGTAGGGAGGGAGGAAAAAAAATGCGCTGGAGAGTTAGCCTAGGAGGAAAAAAAATACGCTGAAGAGTTAGCCTAGGTAAGTGCCTGTAAAACCGTGCTCTGCAAAGCCACTGCTTATCAGTCCTCTTTCTTCTTTCCACTGGGCTGAGAACGAGAGCAGCAAATGCACTATTCACTCCACATAGGAATATATTAATGGCAATTTAGGTAGCAGAGAAGAGAGCCTCAATTGTACCCTTAATTTTATTAAGCATCTGTTTTCCATACAACATAAACTGAATCTGCCTAATAGGTCTCCTTCCTTTTACTGGCTTAACTTGCCATGAAATCTTTCACAGTCGCCAGACAATCACAAGACGTTAAGAATAAGTGAAATACAGATAGTCCAGAGGCATGACACTGGCGTGTTCTCAGGCTTCCCAGACAAAACACATAGCCAACCTAAAGAAACAGCTTTCCACATTTCTAGCAACTTAAGCAGCTTTTTGAAAGGAAGTGGTATTTCACAACTAATCTGAGACAATAAACTCACAATGTTCCTAAAGTACTGCTTAACTGACTCAGGTCCATATTTTTCACAAGTCAATATTTTGAGAGTTGTATATTGGAGTTTAACAACAAGTGAGGAAACTCACTGTTGGATGCTCCCCCTCCTTCGCCCTTCTCCTCCTCCCACCATCCCCCTCTCCTCACCAGGACAACCCTAATCCTCACCCAGCCCATCGCCTGGGCTATTTATTTGAGCACTTGCTGTGCAGGTCCCACTTCCTAAGTCCATTTACCATCGTCGTTGTCCTTTGACCACTTTCAGAGTCCAACAACGACAGATAAAAAAGCGAGCACTGGGAAGTGGGAGGAAAACAGGGCATCCGTAGCAGCGAGCCAGAGATGGGCAGGCTGCAGACGATAGCATGCCGCCAGCAGCTTGTACAGACCACACCATGTTTCCTACGTAATCATTTCATCTCGGTTCTCAGCAATGGAGCAGGCCTGGCAGTCTGGGACACCTAATTACTCTAAAAGATGAAATATTTATAAACCTGTGAGTGCAACTAGAACTTTAATGTCAACAGGTTCTTGAAATCTCCCCCCTGCCAAATTCTCTTTTTAAATATGTCAGGCATACAAAACGCTCTACTGTCTTGAAGTAACAAGGCGGTGATAAGAAAACTAACTTTTGCAAAAGCAAGTGTGAACTTCTTTTTAGAATAAATGCTGTTGCCATGCTGGGACAAGGAGAGGGTTGGTATGGTAGGCTTTTATTGCTAGTGTAACACGGGAACATGGATGTGATTTTAAAGGAATAACACAACCTAATGTTTCTTTTCCTAAAGAATGTTGTTATTTGGGCTAATGGAGGGGTGAAGAGCGGAGGGGGGCGGGGGAGGAGGCAATCCTGACTGAAGTTATCCATTCCTAAAGGGAGTGCTACAGAAAGCTACGGCCCAAGCATCAGGTCCTGCCACCTCTGTAGGGAAGTCTGATGCTCACAGCACCTATGGAAGTTGTCACCTCTCCCAAAGGTCCTACCCTATCGGGCAAAAGCACCCCAACAAAGGTGCTGTGGCAGAGCCACTGGTCTCAGGCAGCTGTGCTTAGGCAGGGTCAGAGCCCACCCAGTGCAGCTCTGAGCTCTGCATTTGCCCTGTCACCCCTCCGTCTCTCAGGGACAATGAGGATGGAGGTGCTAACCACTACGCTGGGGCCAGTGTGGTCCTCATGGCCCTGTCTGTTCCTCCACACATAAGAGGGAAATGGGATGGAAAACACAAACAGTCTTTCCAGCACTAGGCATGAAAAATAATTTGGACAAGGATTTAAAAAAAAAAAAAAAAAAAAAAAAATCCTGCGACATACTTTCTTACCACTATTCTTCATCCCTCCTCTTTTCTGGTATCCAGTCTTCATCAGAAGGTAAACAAATGAGTTAGAGACAAAAGTGGCGTTTGGGTGGAGTATAAGTTTTAAAATTTGTCTTAGAGATTAGTCTAATAATGAATTTACTTATTTACAAATATGGAAATTAAATTCTTGTCTACCATTTTTTTTCTACTTCTGAGTACTCAAACCCACAGTTACTATTCTTTGTCAGTGGTAGGGTTACACAACCCATCCTCCAAGGGAGGCAAAAAATGATTTTGTGCCACTGAAGGCAAAGCTGTCTGCAGAGCACAGGATGTATGATGGAGGTGTAAACACATGTGATTTCTGACTGCTACTGTGCTGAAAACAACCACACCAGGATTAAAAAGAAGAAAGAAAAACTAAACTCAAGTGGACTGATCATTGGCAGGAGAGGAGACTCCTTGCTAACAGCCAGCCCACTGTCAACCACAGGAAATGTCCTTGAAAAATACTTTAGCCATAATAGAAAATATTTGCTCGTATAAGACTTTGCCACATAGTGGGCAGCTAAAAAAAGCAGAAAAGGCTGTTTTTCTTGTATAACTTTTCTCCCCTCAGTGAAATAAGTAAACAAAGAAAATTGGTTTCTGTATTTTTCCTGGGTTTGTCAGTATAACCATTGCTGCAGGACACCTCTTGGTGATTAGAAATGCCGTTAAGCATTCATTCCCCTCTCCTTCCCCGATCACTGCCGTGACTCTTTGCATGAGCTGGGAGCAGAGCAGAGGACACAGATGGGGAGAGAGGAGGGGAGATGAGAGAGTGGGGAGAAGGCAAGGAGGAGGCGTTTGCTTCTAGGAGCTTTGAACCTAAAGGTCAGAATATGTGAGGAAATAACATGAAAAAAAAGGTGCAGTACCAGGTGCAGGCAAAGTCTTACAATACAGTTTGCCTGCTTCAAATATTACTTCATTGCTACTACATATGCTTCAATTTTATGAGCACCAAACTTCAGCTAAAGATTGTTAGACAAGATGTAAAATGGGAAAATCCTAGAAAGAAAACATCAGCTCTCACGTCCTGCCCCATGCTGACGTGCAGAGATTTACTGTTCGTTTTACCAGGCTTGAACTGGTTTGCCAAGACACAAGTCTTGGTGTGATCTTCTGGTATTGTACCTCAGGTTGCATAAAAGCTAAATACTGTTTTGCACAGAGCTTATAAACACCATCAGGCTGAGAGTCCTCCTCTCTGTTCCTCCCTTGTATTCTTTTCTCACTGGATATGTATTTTCTTAAAATGTTACCAGGTCCCACTGAAAAAAAGAAAGTTTACAGATCATCACAAGTCTAATTCATTACTAATTGCACAAAAATGTTCAATAAATATTACCAGGGCTTTCAAAAGCTAATTATGAATTCTTTAAAACTGGAGATAAACGAAAGTGTCTGCCAATGTGAACAAAAACACTGCCAGGCTGGCCCCCAGTTCGTCTCCTGTTTGAACGTAATTGCTGATTCAAATAGATTTTATCAGCCTGATAAAACTTCAAAGCTCCCAGAAGAAAAATGCAATTTGCCCAAACCTCCCCAAAACATGCAGCACATCCCTGAACGCTATCCCTTTCTGTTGCAGGGTGCTCCCATCCCATGTCCAGGTGGAAGATTATTCGCAAGCTCCACCCACAAGCCTGGATCCCTGCCAAGTAAGTTATAAGCAGACACATTTATCTATGCCGCTTAGTAGCAAGAGGAGAGCTGTCATGATAGTGTAATAGCACCTTTTTACCTTTTATTCAATAGTGATATGGATAGCGTGCTTTTTCTTAAATTACACTACGAAGAATTATATGAATACAGTGGCAATTTCTGTTATACTTAAGCAGGCAAATTTCTCTCTACCACATAATTTACAGAACTCAAATTCAATAAAACATTACATGATGGTCCATTACTGTTATCAATTTTGAATAATCCATCTTCATTTTTCATTTTACTGGAAAATAAAGTGTGCCAAAGACAAAGTGGAAGAAAAAAAAAAGTGCCTGAGAAGGTGGTTTGTGTAAACTTAGATTTTGTTTTAAAATTACACGGAGCCGTTTACTGCATCCAAGCGTTCTCCCTCGAAATAGCAATCGCCCAGAATTAGCATGAGCACAATCCTAAATACACAGAAGTTTTCACATATGAGAGAAGGCATTACACATGAACGAAAGGCAATGTATCCTGGCAGCTAATATTTTAAACAAGCATGGGGGTGAAGTAGAAAGGAGGGGGAGAGAAAAGGTATCTGGCAGAAACACTGAGAAGTACTCAAAAACCTTGAGATGAAAAACTGTCACTGGTGGGAAGAAGAAAAATTACAATAGTCAGACGTGGCAAAAGCAGCAAAAAGCACTCCCCCTCCTTTCGCGAAGATGGAGCCGAGAGGTCACCTCCGTACGGCAGCACCCGAGTTCATGCAGCAAATGTTATGGTTGAAAGTGTACACAAACAGAGACAGGCAGCCCCGAGTTACAGTTCCAACCACAACCATGACTAACACAATTCCTTGCTCGTACATACATGTCACCCTGCCATGCACCAGGTTAAGCTACGCCTTCAAGTCAAATGTCAGACTTGCCTGTGGGAACCCAAGCTTTCCGTTTCCTGACTCATGTTTACATTTACAAACACACACAACAGAAAGGGTAGAGGAGTTTGCTTATTTGTTTAGGGCTCCGAAGGTGGTTCAGCGGAACAAATGCCGATGCTCCGCTCCAGCTCCCTCAAGAAGAACAAAACAGAGTAGAGAAACTCCCAGTTTAACTGCAAATTGGGGGGGGCAGGCTGAGCCTCTCTGCTGATGGGAGGCTGAGGCAGAGGCTGGCGTGGGGCACCGCGCTTTGGGAGGCTGCCCCGATGCATCGGCATCACCCCGCAGCTGCTCGGTGCCACCCAGGCTAGTAAGCTGATGACAAATGCCATTTTCTGACCAGCAAAGTGCAGGAAAAAACTGAATTTGCTCTTTCAAGAGAGCGGAGGTGCCTGCACAGTGCACTGACATCAGCTGGAAAAAATACTACGTTTATTAATTCAGCCAAACGGCAACTGAAACATAACCAGCTCAATTTACTGAAATTACCCTAGCAAATATAGAGTGGTACACACATTTGGTAGCCATGCTTGAGGTGAAGCTCGGATCTGCTAGCACAAATCCTGACTCAACAAACTTTTCCATGGTACACTACAAAGAGGTGCTAACAGGATTCAGTTTGTTTCTTTGCAGCCAGTGAACTGGAATCGCAACTGCCGAAGGACAAATAACACTTCAGACACCACTGTGCTCTGAAGCCCTCCTAGAAGGACCACTGTGAAATTTGTCATGGGGAGAGGTGCTCCATCCTCCAAAACCACTTCTGCTCCCTACAACAATTGTTCTATTGTGCCTGGATAGATGCTAATTTTCATTCAAGTTATAGCTTTCTGGACTCCTCTTTGATTAAACTTTGCAAGGCATATTCCTGAGAACTACACATTTTTGAAACTACCATTTTGAAGTTAAGGATAGGTGGGAAGTTATCCAAGAAGATATTAAGGACACCTGTTCAATTTTCTGAGGTGTGGCTGAGAGTTTTTTTCTGCCTTATAAATAGATGACAATTAAAAAAAAAAAAAAGACACCCTAGTTTTCAGAAGTAATTTTACCAAATTCTTTCCTTTGGGCTGGGAGGAAGCAGAAATATTTCTAGTCAACGTTTTTCCCCCCAATCAAAAATTCTTGGAAATTAGGGCCAAGTGTTGAATTACCACACTAAGTTGGTAGAACCCCCTCTTCCCACCCAAAACCCCCATCAAATTCTGTATTCATATTGCAGAACACAAGTCTGTAAAACAAGAGGTGCCAACATTTTCAGCCAATTCAACCAAAGTCCATTTTTATTGCCAAAACATTAAGCTAAATTACTCTTAGTTTATAGTTCACTTCCTTCCTTAACTTTTACACTGAAAGCAAATCTCTCCCCTCATCTGAGACTGTATCTCGACATCAGGGTTTTTTTGCGCAGAACTCCTAACCGATTTCAGTGAGATCTTCTGCTTTCAGAAACTGATGGCATGATATAGTCCCTGGACACGGCTCAAATATGCTTATGACAGTTTCAAAAATGTCAGTGGTAAGCCTGAGTTAGCTTTTTATCTCAGAAAACAGTAGATGAATTTAAAGAAGCATTTTCACTTGCTCTAGCCAAAAAAAAAAAAAAAGACAAGAGATATTACATCAATATTAGAAAATAACATCTAAATAACATGTTATTAAAGTGCTGCCCTAATTTTAGTTAAATGTGATGTATCCTTGAATAACCTGAGATAAATTTCAAAGTACAGCAAGCAAAATAAATTTAAATGCTTTCTTATAAGAATCATGGGTATCTCTACCTGTATTTATACTTGGACATTAGCTGTTACTGTGGGTACAATTAACAATTTTCAGTTTTGCAAAGGTGAAATGCGCCTACAACAAACTCCTCCGGATTTCAATGGGGCTTCGCTTCATATTAAAAGTATGCTGAGATAATTCTTGGCAACACTGAGGCTAATATTGCCTAGGCTCCTAGTATTCTTCCTTTCTGTTCCCTATGTTTGCCACAATACATAACAAATACTGCAAAATCTTATGTAGCTGACTGCAAATACTCATTTGACTAGCTAACACAATTTGTAGGGTGTAGGGATACTACTCTGTGTTCTTTCAAGTAGATTTGGTTGAAAATTGCCAAAATATATTACATATGTATTTCATATCTCTTCATGGGATTTGTTTTCAACGTTCATTTTGGGGTTTCCTCCCAGTTTTGGGTCACTTTGAACACATTGTACTAAGATGGTTAACCACAACGTCTGTGGAAGAATTGAACTTTAAACAAATATTTAGTAACATTTGTAGTAAGAAAAATATATAGTAATCAGGAATCAGTATTTGCACTAGAAATCTGGTTCTACAGTTGCATTCATCACATCTCAAGAGCATCTTCTTATAGCGTGTCATATAAATTCAATGTCCAGTCAGAACCAATTGTCCTTGCATTTCAGGTAACAAATACTGTTCATGCACAAATGACAGACACCAAAAGCTGTATGCAAAACTAGCTGACAAAAAACGAACAAATGACTTTGGAGGGTGGAGGAAGCTGAGAGAAAACAAGCTGCTTTTAGGCAAGTCTGAGAAAGAAGTAAATATCTAATAAACTATTTATTTTCTGAATTATTTACTCGGCTTTTTGCCCAGGTAAGATGGCAGCTGCAAACCACAGTAACCTGAAGCTACTATTATTATTTCAATGCTTTATAGTATCAATAGTTAAAATATTAAACATTGTATTAAACGAAACTCTATGTCACTTATTTGTAAATGTAACAACTGACTCTGCCTGAACCTAACTTACATAGGCAATCCTTGCATGAGTTCATGTTTCCCATGAAATTTGGTATGAAAGACCCAGATCTTGAAAACCCTCCACTGCTGTTAAGAGGAAAGACACACACACACACAGAGCTCTACAGAGTATTCACACTATGACTCTACTTTCTTTTAGCTAAAGGAGAATGTAAAAATTTTTAAGGCAATAATAATTCAGAACAATTACAATTGACATGCTGATTCAAACCTGGTACCAGTGCATTTGAAACAGAATTTTTATTCTCTAAGCTATGCAGGGAGAAGCATCAACATTTCAAGACAAACCCAAATTATGGTTTGGTTTTTTTTTACTATATTCTACAATGGACAAATACTTGTTCCTTAAGTTTAAAAATGTGGAATCAAAACAAATTTACCAATGTCTTTTTTAACTATTTCCTTTTAAAAAAAATTCCTATTTTATTTTCTGTTAAAACAGACTTCTAAAATTTTGAGATCTTACTATTTGCATTGGATATACTGACACTTCTTCCATAATTTCTGCTTGATTAAATTCCATGCAACGTGGCATTAAGTTAAATTCATAGAGCAGAATAAATTATAACAGGGTTAGCTTCTAAAACAGGTGTAAAAAATAACACATTTTAGTGTTACTTATCAGCTTTGCTAGGGCTAGTTTTTTCTGCATTGAAGAGCTGAAGTATATGTTCTGACGTGGACATCGGCAATCTCAGCAACTACTGTTTTTGCAACAAACTACAAAAATACATGAAAAGAGTAGATGATCTAAAAATAAAGCTTCTATTTTTTAATCTTTTCAGAGGCCTGAAAAGATGTTATTAAGACTTTCACTACAAAATAATTAAAATAAACACAAACAAGAATAAAAGTCCATCTCAGGTACACCTGTAAAAGACGACAGGTTGGTCAGTGCATGCATGTGGTCAGTACGGGTATACCTTTGCAACACAAAAGGCAATCTGTTGGGTGAATGGTTCTGCATAGAGCTGTTCATGTCCTTTCCAGGGAAGATTAAGATATTCATAAACCATCACAATTGGAGAGGAACCCAGGTGTCTGTAAGAACAGCGGGTATTGCCACAAACCAATCACTGAAGATTTCTTTGCTGTGTCAATGTGGACACTGGTCCTGCAAGGAAGCGTGGTTCCTTCACAGGAGCTAAGTGACAAGGCAGAAATGAGGAGAGAGACTTAAAAGGTGATAATAACTAAATAGAGAGAGAAAGAAGGGACTCTTAGATTTTAAAAAAATAAGAAAAAAGACTACTGACCTGAGTTCGGTTAAAAGCCACACGTGCAAATACTGCCTGTGAGATTCCTGCTCGTTTCAGTTCGTCACGGACCCACTGGTAGATTTCGGAAGACACCTCTGTGTTTGTTGAGACCTGCTGCTCCAACGGCTTGTTCATGGATCTACTAACAGGAGGAGGGTGGTTCAAGTACTGTTGGTTTAAGGACTGCTGGGCTAGAAGTCTGTTCACTGCATACTGCTGGTTCAGCAACTGGGCCATTACCAGCTGCTGATTTACCAGCTGAGGGCTAATGGGAGTAGATACAAGTCCAGGGTGCAGGTTTGGAAGCGGGGTCCGAACTGATGGTTGACTACCATGAGAAAGCTGAACAGGGGATGGAGGCTGTTCGGCTGTGTTCCCTGGGACCGGCTGCTGACCGAAGTTGACATGGTTGGCACCTTGCTGGGATAGTTCAGAAAGGCTATCCATCTCAACTACGGTGGAAAAGAAACATTGAAAAAGCCAACATAAGACTGAAAATCACAAACTTCACGCTCCCCGCAAGATGTGCTAATAAAAATAAATGTAAAATGGCGCATTCACGTTCAAGCTTACTGCACTCTCCAGCCTAGATCAGCAGGCTCATAACATCACTGTTGTGGCTATTTGCCTTCAAAATTTACCTACAAATAATGGTGCAGTGAATATTTTTTTAAAAAAAGCACCCAACAAACTGCCCATCATCATCACTGGGCCCTTGGAGGAACCAGCAGAACATCAGAGGCAAAACCACATGCTGGAAACCAGGTATGGCAAAGGAGTAACTTCCTGAGAGTTTTGCAAAGGCACAACGCAACCGAACCGCTACCGTGCGGCTGCAGAGCGCACCCCCGCAGCGATGGATGCAGGGGACTTCAGACAAGGCAGCAAGCAACTAGAGAGGGGGCAAAGGCGAGAGATGGGAAACCACTCTGTGCGCTGCAGAAGACGCGGGTGAAACGGTTAAGTGCATCTGCGCAAAGGGTAAGGAGGGCTGTTAAGGGAAAGCACACCCTGACCAGAGAGAAGAGCCCCTGGTGACTGGTTTTGTTCCTCCCGTGGTGTCCCCGCCATGACATCCACAGTTCCCAGGCACTGGAAATCTGTAACAAGCAGGGTGGGGTGTGGACCTCCCCATGCTCTGCTAATTTCTAGATGCTGCATCAATTGTATGGGACTGCTAGGAACTAGTATAATTTATGTAAATTACACAGATGGGCTGCTTTATCTTGCAACCATGTATGCATGTTTTTTTTCAGTGACTTGCAACATGGTTGATTTTTTTTCTTATATTAACTCATCTGCCTTGACACACCCTCCTTTTTAATTAACAACACAGTTTTTTAAACTACAAGAGTTCTTCCAGCTCCCCTCTTGTGCATGAAAAGACAATATAAAATAACTGTAGGCTGATGTAAAGGAGTCTCCTTCTTATCAATGCATGTCACTTTTTCATTTTAAACAATCTCAGTTCTAGAGCTTTAGCAATGCTGGTCTGGAAATAGCTTTAAGAAAATATGCTTTATTTAAAAACCAAGCCTCCAGTATCTTCACAAAAGTGTTGTAACGATTTTTTTCTTATACTAGTAAAGCATATTTTTTTAAAAAGGGCAGTGTTTGCGCTTTTCATAATAATTATGATCTTCACTAACAGTCATTCAGTGCAAGACCACCCTTTTCTCCACAGAGATGAGAGCTGGAAGAAGAAATCGGCACCTGGATTCCCACCCACAGCCCTGCCTTCCCCCTCTGTCCTATCATGGGCAGAAATTAAAAAAAAAAAAAAAAAAAAAAAGAAAGCGGGTTGTTCTGCAGAGAGGTCTGGTGCCCATAGCCTGGATCAGTCCCCCAGCGGAGCACCCGCTGCCCCTCATCTGTGTGGCTTTGGGGGAAGCACGGCCTCTCCCCCCAGCATTAGGTTACACAGGAATACACACACACACGCGTGCGCGCGCACATTTCCTATGCACTGGTTTCATTGTCCCCGAATGAATGGATGGTGAACCTCTCTTGGCAGACCATGTAAGGCAAATTTTGCAAGGGTTTCCCCATGCAGGAGCGCTGCAGCAATGGAGGTGGGAGAGGATGCTGCGGAAAGGTCACCTGCCCATGCAGGTGCTCTGCTGCCTCGCACATGGACCACCTGAAACCAAGTGAAGTCTTACTTCACTTCGGTGGTCTCAGAAGAAGGGTTCAGTGTTGCACAGAAGGTACAAAGTAGATAAAGGAAAGAAGCTGCCTTTTTTCACGAGCGGAAAGTAGAGATCAACCCAAGTGGGCCATTCACTTGGAATAGTAATTCAAGCAATTATCACAAAAGTGATGCATTGTCTTCATTACAGCCTTAAGCTATAAAAGGCAAGGAACCCGTTTTGGTAGATGAATGATTTCGCTTCAAATACTGAAAGCTAAGTCAAGCTCAAAATTCAATCCAAACTGAGGTCCTATTTCTTCATTCTGTTGAAAACTACATAGAAATTTTCTGACAAAGTGTTCAAAATTATGTTAACAGGTTTAAGCAATAGTTTTTAGAAGGGACAATACAGAAAGATAAAAGGTATTACAGAATTAATATGTCCCACTGATGGATTTTTTTTTCTCCAGTAATTTACTTGTGCTTACTACAAAAAGCAAACAATTGTCACAACAACTATTTATTAAAATGAATTGAAATCAGGGTCCCAAAGTTAGAGAAAGATATGAATTCATAAAATTATAGCATTCTTGTTGGAAGGCAGCGATAGTTATAGAAGCCTGTTTCTTTAAATATACATTAGCCAGAGCAAGAAAAAAATGCGCACATTAAAAAAATCAGTCCGTCACAGTTCCAGGAGCAGGTTTTTTAAACAATTATTCTGGGCGGTAGAAGATCTCTGGATTTACAGAATGACAGCTTTACATCTCTGGCAACCCAAGTCAGTTTGGCTGTTTCAATAGCAAATATTTATTTAAATGAATTCTTTCACTATATAAGTACTTTCTACCTCTACTCATCAAAAGCGTCCTAAACTTATCGTGAAGGAACCTGGCTTCTTATATGACTGTGACAGACCTCAACGTGACACATAATGGTATGTATCCACCATCACGGCAAATTTTTTTTTTTTTTTTTTTTGCTTACCCATCATATCTTTTGCCTTCTTGAAATGTTTATACCACCTTCCAAATTCCTGACATTTTGCTGCTGAGACATTTGCATAGTAAGTGCTGTTCACAATGGAAGAAATCATACTCTGTGTGAAAAGGGGAGAAGAAAAAAAAAAATCTGTAATACAGAGCAGTACAAGTCAAAGCACAAATGATTGGAATTGTTGAAACCATTATATTTTTAGAGTTTGAGAACCATATTGCATTTTTAATCCTATCGTCCAAAGCCTTTTAAAAAACTCATTAAATGAGCATAAAAACAAACCAAGGTATATTGTAAGTGGGAGCAAAAAAAGCAGATGTACTAAGGGAAGAACAAAGTTATTGACCAAGAAACATCAGGCAATGGGATGGGCTCTGGACGGAAGATGCTAATCTTGAAAGTGCGTTTTGTTCGTACCATTTCTGCTTTTAAATTTGATTGACCCTTCACGTACTCACACAAGTTTACAGGCGTACAAATCCTACACTGACTCCAAAAATGCAAGCAATGTCCCAGGTTACCTATGCCCATTCCCTTTGTGCCACTTATCACAGGGCAGACCCCAGAAAATCGTAGCATGAAAGTGTATCTGCATGACCTATTAGTAGGATAAAATAAGGGGGTTTATAGTAGAATAAAATACGTATGTAACAACCCAAAACGAACCCAGACTTGCTTTTCCTAAACAGGGTATTTTAAGTGATTCACAGAAACAGGCTTATGAAAAGCTCATTGTCCTGTCTAATTCTGTAACTGAATATTAGCTGTAAAATAGACCAAAGGATGATAGAAATGATTTTTTCTCAAAGGTTCTCGAGATATCAGATAGCTACAGTGAGAAATTTACCTTCTGCTCAGTTTTGACCAATTTTAAAATAGTGGAATTTACAATGCATAAAACTTTCAGTTCCAGTACATTCTTTTACAAAATCAATTAAGACTAAGCCTTGCAAAATGCTCCAACTTGAAAATTATACTCAGTATATGATGTATGAACAACAAAATTATCAAATATAATTTCAATAGACTGAACTTTGCCACCGTTTAGATTTCTATGTAGAAAGTAGTGACTTTTAGCTTGACTACAGGAGTTGTCCAGCATATTGAGAAAACAATGACAGTCAAGAAGACAAAGCCCTGATTATTATGTTTCTTCGCTATTCAGCATGTAACATTTAGCTATATCCGTGCTGTCGTAAAATCGATGTATAGCATCAACCCTTTGTTACACAAACTGCAATAAACACTAGAAGAAAGAGTTTGGAGTAAAAATGCAATAAATATTACTATAAGTCTTCTTTTACAAGGCTAGTTCAGCTTCTGAGTAAAAGTACCTTGATTATTGATCTTAGTGACGTTTATTATAACCATTTTCTAACATATTACTCAGTAACATGCTATTTGTGGAGGCTCAGAACTGCTAGAGTGAGGCAGTATTATTTATGCCGAATGTGGATACCCTCTACTCACCAGGCAGCTATTTTAATGTTTCTCTGAATCACCAAAATTCTTACCATTCCTTGATATTAATCTGGCATTTCTGAAATTAGCTAGAAGCCTTTTGTCAGTGGTATAAAAGGAGAATGAAATCTTAATAGACTACTGCAACTTTAGCCCGAATGACCTGAAGCAAGCTCAGCTGAACCCAATTTCAATTTCCAATATAATAGCAGTATCATTAATGTCTAATACTTACAAAATTATTGTTTGAGCTCTTTTACAGATTAAACCATTTTAAACAAGGGCACATGATACATAAGGCGTGATTTAAAAAGTCCTTTGAATCTGAACTGGTAAATTATATGAATGCACAGTTACTGTACGTGCAAAACCTGCAGATGGGCATGTGCAAAATGGAGAACTGCACATGTAATGGGCCACCATCCCGTATTAGCTTGTGCATATTTTGTGGATGTCATTTAAACTTCAAGGTGGTTTTCTCTCATTTTACTTTGCCCCTTTCAGATGTCTTCTCCAGCCCAAATAACTTCAGTAAGTATGAAAACATGTATATTAATAATAATTTTAGTAAATTACCTATTGTTGATGAAGATATTTGTCTAGGATTTCCTACTCCTCCTTTCCATGTCATTTTACAAAGAAGATACGCCAATGACATGGCAGTTTGTGACATCCCCTGCTTCTTCAGGAATAAATCTAATGCAGTTACTTTATTTTACAACCAAATAGGGGACTGGTCTGTTTAAGTAACACTGGTAGGAATTTTAGCTTCTTTGACACAATGTGAATTTCAGGCTCTGATGGCTAATATTGGGATTTTACTCCAGCTCTTCAAAGCAGATAAAAAAAAACCCCACAGACATTATCAACACATTTTAAAATGAAAATTAGCCTGCTTTTTCTTCGAGAACACTTCATGCAAACATTCAAGTGATATTACCTACGCTAAGAATCCTCATCAGGAGGAATCAATGATTTATTTACTAATTCACTGAAGGCAAAATTTTACAAGCCAGATAAAATATTACTACCTTGTTAACTCAGAAAATAACTTGACAACATTGAATTTCATTGTTTCTATGCTTTATTTATTATGTTGTCATCAAACCTGCAGTCACGTCAGTACAGAGAGATGCACTTTGCTATAGAAATTGCTATATAATTCCTATTGCTGTAGAATTCCTGTATGTTTTAATGGCAATCTACATATATGAATGCCCACTATGCTTAGGGCCTAAAACTGAAGATTAACCCTATGAGTTAGTGGTCTTCAGAGATCCACGATCCAGACTGGAGGAGTATTGAAATTTTTCTTATCTCCCAGGTCATTACACGTGAGGAGCTCCCCATGTCTTGGCTTATACTTATCAATAATCAAAATGAAAATGATTTTATTCGAAACACATCATATTCAGGTACTACTGTACATAGGCATTCCTTATCTGTGAGGCACAGAGGCAGATGCTTTCCGTGTACAAGGATGACGAATATAAATATATCATACAAATATTTAAATGCATCACATTTGTCACTCATAATCTGATTTCTTTTTCACGTCACAAAAAAACCTGATAGAACACAAAAACTGGTCGCAGATCCGCAGTCTTAACGTATCTCCTAGAAGTTTATCCTTGAAAGTAAGTTGCGAGACATCAAGATTCCAAATTTCCCTCTTTCCCCTCTCTCCATCCCTCCCCGCCCCCAACCACATCACTTGCAGCCCTGTTCTAGGAATCAGGAGATCTCATCTGAAATGGTGCCACCTTCACAGAAATCCCACTATTCTGGAATGATACCATCTGCTGCAGCCCAAGTGCTCTTTTTTTAGCCAAATAAGTTAATTATAATTAGGCATCCAACAACTGTGTGGAGGTAGGGGTAGAATTCGTTCTGAAGTTCAGCTGAGGTTCACCCAGCGTAGTTTGAACCAAATCCCATTCTCTCAGGAAGATTAAATACCAGAGATTTGAAAACCAGACACCACCATTTCTCAAAGAGGTTGGGGAACTCCCTGGGGAAATGTCTTAAATCTCAACCAGAACTCTTTTCATATGCCCATCAAATAAAACCCGATAAAACGGTAGCGTCAGACACCTTTTGTATTGTGCCAGAATCTAATGCAAGGTGCTTCCTGCAAGGCACGGGAAGGACCCAAGCCTTTCGTGCCGGCTGGTCGCTGCAGCCACCGCTGCAGGTGCTACAAGGGAGGCATTTCTGAGTTATTGCCTCTAACGCTGCTCTCCAACCAGGTGAAGTATTGTTCGATTGTCGCTAAAAGTATACTGTTGTCCTTTTTGCAAAACAACAAAAACAATGTTAATCAGGTTAATTCAATCATCTAAACCAAAACTGTTCATGCTTTTCTGCCAAATCAACCAACCACAGCAAAATCTGTTATCAGTGATTGCTCAGCTTCCAGTCAAAAAGCTTTTAACCCCCACAGTCCCAAAACTTCCCCTAAATAACCTTAAAATTATTTTTATATGGGTAGAATGAGGTTGTTTTCATGCCTCATGAAGGGGTAGTTGGGCTGCAGTATTTACACAGAACAAATACATGCTAACTGACTTAGCAGAGAGTAACAGACAGAGCAGCTTCCTAAAACAACTCAGCTGAATTAGATATTGGGAATTCCTTTGCAAATGAAATGTTTCCCTCAAAAGGAGCATAGTAACCAAAACTTATTTAGGCCTTCCAGGTTGTTTAACTAGGAAAAAAAAAATCCAAGCTTTTTTGCAACTCATTCATCAGTGTTTAAAGCTTCAAGCCTGCTCAGTGGAAGGGGCAAGGGCTGCAACAACTTATTTACACAATTATCTAAATACGATTAAACAGCTGATGGACAAATATTAAACTGGAAAATGTATAGTCATTTCAGCTTAATGTAATCCTCTTTCTGTAAACACCCAAGATGATTTTTTTTCAACCAGAACAGTCCTGACATCTCATAAGCCTAAGGGTGAATAGCAAGAGATTGTTTTTGATAGTTATAAATATTCAAAAGACATGCAGACCATCTGCTTTCATAATACAGGTAAAGCAAGACTGAAATGGTGACTGCTGTATAAAAATGGTTCTTTTAACAAAGTCTTCCTCTCCTCGAAAACTATAAAGACAGATGTCAAAAACTGTTTACACAGGGTAATCAGGAGCGTGCAAAATGTAATATTCCTTTTACACACAGTGCTTGCTAAAGAGATTTTTTTTTTCTTTTTCTTCCCATCTGTGTGTTGCAACACATTTCTACAAGTTAAAAACATTTTTTTCAAACAGAGATCTCATGAATACCCAAAAACATGCTATCTGGTTTCTGAATGCTAATTAATTTCAACTAAGGAATCTGATTTTTTTTCTGTAGGAAGGAATGCATGCTTTTGAAATGGAGTACTTCAACAATAACAGACACTGAAAACAGAACACCCCACAAGTTTAATTTTGCACTAGTTTGACACTGGCTATTTTCACAACTGTTTTATATTCAAACCCGCATCTGCTAAATCTGGCTATAAGACAGACAGGAACTATTCTCCTGCTTTTCAAATGAGATTTTATTTATGTTTTACTATTTATCAAGTTTTTCAGTATAAAGCCTTGTAACAACATAATGGTTTTGTCAAGTGGTAAGTAGAAGATACCTCATCTTCCAAGCAGAATATGAACAGTGCTGCCCATAAACCCTACAGTCAATTTTCAGAGCTGAAACACTAATCTTGACAGTAACCTTTTAATGTATTATATTAATGGCACAGAGGCTTTAAGCACCTTTTTTATAATTCTCAATAAAATGAACATTTACTGAACAATCTGTCAAACTACTGGCTCCATTTTTTAAAGCCAAACTTTTAAGGCTCTATTCTATTTTGTCTTCCATAAATCCTCCACTTTACATCCCTAGACACCAGCAGGGTAGCATGTGCCAATGCTGCAACCCTAACGTGCCTTTTAAAAAAAAAAAAAAAAAGGGAAAGAAAAAGAGAAAAGCTACGAGCCTTTGTCCCTAGACCTAGTTTGAATAGTGATAAAGTTGCAGAACAGAACAGAACTTAAAGATTTGGGGCGGGGGGGGTGGGGGTTGGGAGAGAACTTTTCATAAAGGACAGAGGAACTTTGTTTCCCCGACCCTAGCCACTATCAGTGCTTTTGTTTGCGTAGAAATTGCAAGCATCAGTTTTAATACAAGCCGAACTCTTAGGAGTGCTTATTTCTCAGGAGACTTTACGTTAACGTTTTTCAAATGAGAAGGGAACATTCAAGCCCCAACCGGATAACACAAGATTATCCCCAAATCAAAGATTTTAGCCTGCCTGAGCCTACACCAGCCCACGTAGTGCAAAAACCCAACCGGGGCAAAATGTTCCTAGTGTTCTGGTATGGCAGAGAATTATCATCTGCCACTCCGAATGAAAGCAGACCAAATATATCCAGCCACTAACTTTTTTCTGGACAAGGAATCGTGAAAGGGACAGTTTAATTGCATATGAAGAATTATGTTAAATTCCTTGGTCCATTACCTTGAACTATAGCAAGTAATGCAATGGAATTTGTTGTCATATGTCCTATAAACACGTAGGATAAGGGAAAAACCCACAGAAGGACAGAGAAGAAAAAAACTTTTGTTTGTGCCTTTGGCATTGCATTTGGATGGCTATCTGACCTCCATACTGTTGCCAGGGTCAGGAGAAGTAAGGATCTGCATGGCAAATGCTGGTCATGTAAGTTAAAACTGCCTAAAGGCAGATTGAAAATGACGGCACAAGCTTTTCTTCCAATACACAAGCACGTCTTTTCTCCTTTCTCCCATCCTTGTATAGCCTAAATTATCTCCTCCTCCTTTTCTGCCTTATGTTGTCTTTAAGTATTATAAATGCACATATTAATGTAAACGTAAAGCTGCATCAAATGTAATGAGGGAAGATATAACAAAAAGAAACCAAATCATATATACATATATATACACATGTATTTATATATCTATAGAAATATACCCACACACGAGAAGATTTTAAAAATCAGAAATGAGGATTCAGCATCTGAAGGAACTGATCCTCGCACTATTTTTGCCATTTTGTAATGTAAATTCCCAGTTGCTGCATGACAGAGCAGCATTCTCCCAATGTCTTCCAAGCATCTCCCACTGACGGATATAAATAAAGCTCAAATAAAAAGCTGCTTCCCAAGATACTAGTCTTATATCTACAAAGGTTAAAAGCTTAAAAGAGAGAAAGATAGGTAGGTGGGAAATGTTAATTCAGATTTGAAGAACTTCATAACTGCTTTACAAGCTTTATGGCATAGCGCCTTAGACTTAAAAAAAAGAAAGAAAAAGAAGTCACAACCTCAACCTATAAAAGATAAGGAGACATAAGACATTTTTGTCTTCATTGACAGATGTCCAACATGAATCTTTTTAAGAATCCTGATTTTTATTGCACACTATTTGTAAATGGCAGGTACTTAGTAGTAAAAGTCCTGGCTAAACACTTCCTAAAATAATCAATAATTAATAAGTTAATTCTTGGTTTACTTCACAGAATCAAAATGGTCCTATATTTTGAGGGGTGTATTATTACACCCTAAGATTTTGATTCTGAAAGTGCCTTTGCCGGAAGAGCTCTGAAACCAGAGCGCTCCATGGGTAAGGAAAGCACTACCCATTTTAGCCAGGAATCTGCTTGAAAAAGCTTTTATGAAGTAAATAAATTGCTTTAAACTGCTCTTTTAGCGTGAATTGGGAATGCACATTTTCAAGGGCTCTCCCCATCGCTCCTGCTTTGGTGTCCATCACAAAGCCATCTCGGGGCACACAGGCAGAATTTCTGCTTGATTAAGCTAAACCCAGAAGCCATGCTTCAACCATAGCTGGACTTCAAGTCCACAGGACCAGAGCTGAGCTACTCCAGGGTAAGCTCCATCCCTCCTTTCCAGTCCCGTAACATGGAGACAAGGTCCTCAGCCCCAACCATTTCCCTCTCCAGGCTGCTGCTGTTCCTATGCTAGGCAATGCACTACATGAAGCCTGCACGCCTACGCTCACCTCTTCTCCTCGGGACACACGGAACGAGACTAGAGGAAGCTGGAGCCCAGGAGGACAATCCAGATCATGCACAACTGATACGGACAGGGCAAACCAGCATTTCTTGTACAGGAATAAAGGTTGGGGTAGGTGGGGCCTTGGAGATCTCACAGACTGATCTGGCGAAAATCCAGAGTAAGAGACATCTTCAGCCTTCCTCTGAGGTGGACTGCTTTTATTTCCAACCACTCTGTTCCAGCCAGGTCAGAATGCTTCTGACTTGTTTCCTATCTGGAAATGCTAATCCTAATACGCATGCTTCCAAATGTTATCCTAATGCAAATACTTCCTGTGATAGGGGACATTTTAGATATATTAATACGTTAAATGCAGCTTTGGGCACATAAAACTTTTCCACAAAAGTGAAGTATATACATTCTCCTGATAGACACGTTGGTAATTGTTCTATCTTCAACCAACCGCAACTGTTGTTTTCCACTACAGCTTTTGTAAAAGGCTCTTCAAAATTGCTTAGCATTATCCACCACGTTCAGGAATATTTCCTTGCTGGGAAATAGGACATGATTTTCAGCAAGTCTCTTCTCGGATTCCACTGTTCTGCTAGGCAAAGCATCAGATGTCTGGCATGAAGTTGAGCCCTAAGGCACAATGTCCAGACAAGAAGTCATCAGACTCAGTAGCACTAACAGTTGTCTTGCTGAATTTCTTTTGGTGTTTAGGATAAGCCTTTTCTTTGACCTCTGCTCCCGTTTCTACACAAGTTTTTGCAGATTTTTAAAGCCAAAAGGGACCATTTTGAGCATCTATTTGGACTCTACATAAAAACAGACCCTAGAAGTTAATCTAGCAGCTTCTACATTCAGCCAAGTTACCTGTGGCTGAGCTAGAGCAAACATCTGATATTGATCTGAAAACTTCTTGTGCTGGATCTTTCACCACATCCCACGGTAATCTCTTTCACTAGATACATACTTTTTTTTTTTAAATGTATGACTAGCTTTTAGTTTGAACTTCATTAATTTCCGCTCCTAGTCAGTGCATCTCTCATGCCTCTGACTGCTTGCTTAAATACCCCTCTAGTGCCAAATGTAACATCCCCTGCCTATCCTTTGTTTAAATGGTTAAGTGTCAGATTTATTGTTTCAGGCCATATGCCTCTTTATGAGCCACCTGTACTTCTGATTATTCTTAATCATATAGACCCAAATTCTGTGAGGATATTTATGCTGCTAAAAGCACATGAACAAACTTATTTCTGTCCTAAGAAAAATGTAAAAAAATGGCAGGAGAAAAATGAGTTATAGCATGAAATTTGCTATGGATTCTTAACTTCTGCTAAGTTAAATCATATGAAGGTGACATGTTAAGCAGCTATGTTAGCCAAGATACTAGTTTCGCCTCTGTGATGCTGCCTTTCATTGACAAGAGTTTGTGAAAAGTATAGATGCTCTGAAGAATTCATAAAAAGATGCAAAACTCAATGAAGGTATCTCGAAAGAGAAATGTTCCAGCTAGCTTTCCATGTGGAATATGCACATGCACTTTGAGCGTCTATTTATTAAAAATTTTTTCTTAGTTACCCCTTATATTAAAATATATAAATCTAAAAAATTAGGTTTAGCACACAAAGCTCCTCCCTACAAAAAGTGCAAAATAAGGAACACAGCTTTAAGAGTTTGGGGACATACTAGCTGGCAAGTATATTTTAATGGGATTTTATTGTGATACATACACATAAATAAACCTCCACAATTCTGAGAGAGCCTAGATGTACCGATTCAAATACAATCACACTAAGTAAACTTTGGGAGCTGAAATCTCCTCTCCATCTCTAGAAAGGCCATTGACACTAACATCCTTCACATGTGCCTCAGTTTTTCATCATCACAAACCCCATTCTTTTCCATGATGGTTTGCTAAAAAAGTATCAAATCCTTTGGAAAGGTGGCATAGCCACCAGGCACAGGTTATGTTTTAGCGCAGTTTCCCCCCTCTTCTGGAGCCAGCTGACGAAAGAACTGCAACTCTCAGTGTAGGAAATCTTAGTACTTAATAAATAAAATAAAAATAATTAAGAGACAGGTGTATATGAGGAGAACCTTTCATGTGTTCCCACCCCTGGGGAACAGAAGTTTTCCCTTTTGAGTAGTTTACTCCATGGCTTGGAGTGAGGCAAGTCTGAGGTTGCTGCTGTCCTGAAAAACCTGTCCCCTGATCCCTGCTGCAAGGCACCAGGGGCATCTGATATTATTTGTGCTGTTCTTAAAGAAGTGTCCAAGGAAAGAGAGACAAAGCTCACCCTCGTCTTAGGTTTTCCTACCATGTTCCTTGAAAATAAAAAGGAAGAACCTAATTATTAATTAAAACAGAAAAAAAAGTGGGAGGGAGGGAGCAAGCTTGGAGAGTTTTGCTCGGGGTCTGTTTGAGAAACGCATCTCTTTTCTTCAAAGTGATGATTAGAGTCAAGCACTGCAAGGAGTCTGGTCCGACAAGGTGAGAGTTGCTCGTCTCTTAGCATTGCCTCTCAGTAAGTGGGTCCTGCTTTGCTTTCATTCCTGTCAGGTAAAAGATTATTACCAATTCAAGTAATTCTCTCCAGACGCGTCTTTATGCCTACACCCCTGCGTCCCCGAACACAGATGTACCTCAGCTTTAAATCTGCTGACAGTGACGCTACAGCACCTACAGAATTTGCTCAGCTTTTGGGTAGGTTTTATAACCACGCTGATCTCTGTGCCTCCCACCTCTGCTAGTAATAACTGAACCAGTCAGGGAAGGTGTCTGCAAACCAGTCACAGCAGTGATTAAGATGTAGACATACGTATCTCCTCGCCCTTTAAATAGAAGGCTTAATTGGCGATGTGGATAGCAGCTTCCTAATGGACAGAAATTAAACTCCATTTAATTCCTGAGCAGACACTTCCAATGCACAAGGTTTACCACACATTTGGAGCGGGTAGGGAGGGGGGAAGGAAGGAGCCGCACGCACAACTCTCTCTACCTCTGACAATCACCGAGGAAAAGCAACATGAGGACCAGAATGGCATAAGTGTGGCAGGTGTGAATTGACCTGCACTGGCAAAGCTGCGAGCTGGGAAACTTGCAAATCACATGGTTGTGCAATACTTGGCTCCAGTCAGTGCTATCATGTTCTTTATAAAAAAAAAAAAATTAAAAAAAAATCTTAGACATGTACATCAAGTTAAGGGATTAACTGTCAAGTGACATTACTGAAACAGAGACAATATATTTCTTTATTGTTAATGAAATTCAGTTAAAAGTGAAGGAAGTGATAAAGAAAGTACTGTTTTGTAATGTATTTTACATAAGAACGTAATATAGAAAGGGAAGTGCAATTAAATCTTAATGTGGACTTTTTTATTTTCAGTTTATCATCTGGTTTACATTTTGAGCCCCTTTGCAGCAGTAAATTATGCTGGCATTTCTTAGGGAATAACTGCCATGTTAATTTAGTTTAATAAAATAACTGACAGAAAAGGGGGAAAAGAAGCAAGAAGAGACAGTACCCCCCCACACGCACTCCTTATCTTTAGCTAAGTATTCAAATGCTTTCTATATGAATTGTCCGTGGTCCAACTCCAGCACCATGTAATAATACAATACATTACAACACAGTACAATACAATCTTGGGTTTCTGTAGCGCCCTTCATGCAAGCATCCCAGGGTGCTTTACAATCATTATGAGTTAAAATTAAAACTGAAGCACATACAATTCCTAATAGAATCATTTTAAAAATGCTAAACAGAACAAATAACTTTTAAGTCTAGATTTAAAAGTCCCAACAGCCAGAGCTTTCCTTACTTCAATTGGCAATGAGTTCCAAAGCTAGGGAGCAAAGCGTCTAAAGGCTCTCTCATGTTATGTTAAAGGATCTCTCATGTTGTTTATACTTGTGCAGTACTCTACAGCCAACAACTTGCCAATAAGAAGAAAAAAGAGACTTATTTGCAATCTTGCTTTAAAGAACACTGGAGGAGTGGCTTATTAACTCTCCAATAAAGTTATGGGGAAAAAAAAAAAAAAATCAGGGTTCGCACTCAGCCATGACTGCGTTAAGAAGTATGCGAGAAACATGAATGAATGAATACAGAATTTTGTAGCAGTGCATTACTTGAGTGCCTCTTACCCACTAAATGTAAAAAGAAAAAAAAAAGCATGGTGTTATATATATTAAAACAAAAGAACATCATTGCAAATATTTCAGATGCGAGTTATTCTGTATACCATTCTCAGGACCACTGAGCGAAAACAGAAGTCAAGTAGGGCTCAGTTCTACAACACTTGCACATTTTAGAAGGAAAACGTATCAGAAGAAAACGTGCTGTGTTCCTTTTTTATTCTGGCACTTCCCTAAAACTTGAAGTCCATATGATGCAGACAATTGTTCACATGACATAGTTCTCAAAATTGTGAGATACATCCCAAGTGGTTAGCACACAAAGTAGGGAGCACAGTCCCCAAAATGTTTTTCTCTTAAAAAGCATGAATTTTGTACTTTGTTCACAGGAGAGCCTGGCAGAAGACAGCTGCTTATATGTCCATACAGCTGACTTTAGGGGTGTTAAAAAAAAAAAAAGAAAGAAAAGAAAAGAAGAAATCAACACTAGCACCATCCCTCTGTTGGGAGTCTTCTCCACTTTTTCAGAAGCAGAAACACAAGACCTCATGACAGAACAGATACTAAGGGACACGCTGACACCTTACAGAGTCCTCTGAAGTCAGAAACTGCATTTATTTGAGAAACAAGGTACGTTCCCCTCCTCCCCACACTAAGTCCAGGCCCCATAACTGTTTTGGAAAGGGACTTTGACATCCTCATCATAGTTAATTCTAATGAAGAGGCAGAAAAAATTAGCTATATATTTTCTCCTTCAACAGGGTACTGCCTAGATAAAACAGTTGTAGACTGACATAGCTTTAACACTGAGAGTGTTTAGATGCATCTAGAGAACACAAATCAGTGACCAAAAGATCAGGCAATTGAAAGGTTGAGTATCCTGCGAACGTCCTCACACAGCTCTACCAACATGCGTATTTCATCCTCCCCATCCCGTCAGCACGAGGCTCTGTACCGCCTGTTCTATCTGGATGACTAAAAATCATGGGCACAAATTTTAATAGTTAATTGAAAATGTTTTAAAAATCCAGATACCACGTCAGCTTGAAGAGACATCAGACTGAATGCTCTTGAGCAACTGAGGGGTGGGTTGAAAGGCCCTGCCTGCCAAAACCTGAGCCCAGGCCCTGAAGGATTTACTTCCCTGAAATAATTAATGACATCTTTAAAATCTGAAGTATAGTAACTTCTAAAGTAGAGCTGCATTCCTTACTCAGGTTATTAATTATTGGGGGAGGGGAGGAGGAGGAAGAGGAGAGCAGGAGAGAAGAGAATCACAAGCAACAAAGAAATCCAAGGACTTGATCTCAGGTCTAGGCAGGTAGAATTGAAAGGGGAGGGCAAAAAACACCTTTCAGTTTTGTAAAGCATGAATTAAAAATTGCTCGTAAAAAGTATGTATTTTGGCAACTCTTAATAGCTCATTCCTGGGTTATTTATAGGTCTGGAAGTTTTAATTTTAGCAAATGCAACTTTTTTTGGTTGGGATTTTGGAGGGGCGAGGGAGTCTGAACAGCAGCGAGGAAATGCCAGAGGATTTCTAGTACGCTGCTTATTTGCTATGATGGCCAGGTGCTTTCAGATCAGGTGAACTGAGAAACACTGATGTTCCGAGCAAGCTTTCTGTCTGGCGTCTTTGCCGGATCACATCAAACCTGCACAACGTCTGCATAAAACAGCATGCAAATTCAGGGCAGGATATTTGAATAAAAAGGAAAGTATATGATCTATATTGTGCCCATGTCAGATGCAGACAGTCATTCTCTACAGCACGGAAGTTTGATCAAAATGCAGTCAGGATAGCTATATTTATCACAAGTGCAAAACTATTCAGACTTCGGTATCATACCAGCATGTATGTGCGCATACGTTTTACGGAATGCAAGCGTACATCCCTGTAACTGAAAAAAAGCAATTTCCTCCTCATCAAGAGCAAAATTATGCAAAAGACATTACAGACATGGGGTGGGGTGTGTGTGCACACAAATATCTTAAAAAAAATTCAAAATAGTAATACAACGCATGTATATTACTGTGTCCATAAGTATCACAGACTCTGGATACATTCCATGGAAATACTGCATGTCCCCTACAAAATATTTTAAAACATAACAAACCATGAGATTCGAGATTCTACTATACGTCAGGCTTGGATTTTCTCATCTATAATGCACTGGCTATTGGTTGTCCTGAGAGTTAGGCTAGCTATACTATGGGGGAAGAGAAAGAATAAATACCTTGCTTCAGAAGTGCTTTTGCAGTGGTTTGATAAAGTGGAAAAAAAAAAATTGAAAAACCCAAGCCTGTTTGTGAACACTAACAACAATCATTTAGAAAATCTTTTTGTAGCAAAAATTCAGGGGAGATAATACCAGTGGGAAAGTCAATGTCATTTGATCACTGCCATATTTTCAAAGCAGTGCCCAGATACTAATTAATCTCTACAATCTCTTCGTTTGGTAGGTGACTTGTTATCTTCCTCTCATGGAAAAGGTTACAGGAACTCAAGATAAGGGGTACATCTAAATGTTCAAAAGCACACAGTGAGTTTGTTCCAGAATTATCAAAAGAATTTCTAGCCTTTTCTTGGGCCAATAGCCCATGTTGCTTTCCTCTCCCTCATAAAAGCTTATCTAACTATATATATACACACACTCAGAGAGAGAGAGAGGGACACGATAATTCAGTAGGGACAAAACAAAATAAAGCCCTTATTAATATCAGTATAAATACAGTCTGTAGTATTTCAGTTATTTTAACTGTGGAAGTAATAAGAGACTTCTGCGCTAAAAACCAAAAACAGAGCAAAACTGTGAAAGTGAAGTATGAAAATGCTAGGGCTAAGGCTGAGTAGAGAGATGGAAGGACTAACATTAAATAAGTAAATGCAACAGGCCTGCCTGCCTGACCACTTTAGAGCAGCTCCCAACAGACTGAGGTAGAGTAGAGCTTCTGTGCAAGGGGTTGGAAATAAGAATTGATGGTAGAACAATTTCTTTACAACCCTTTGGAGACTGAAGGGCCAAAACAGGAGGGAAATGAGATCTAGGCCACTCACAAGATGCACCAATTTAATGGAATGCACAAGATGGCCCAATATTGAGCCCTAGACTAAGTTCCAAGTTGCTTTCCCCATCAAAAGAGGTCTGGAGCGGAAGCAGAAATGAAGCGAGCCGTGCATATCAAACACAAGAAGTCTTCAACCCGGCATTTGCGTATGCTGCTAGTCTTTAGCAATAAAATCTGCAAACCTGAGGTAAAGCATGAAAATACATACTGCAGCACATAATTCAGAACAGGCTTGGCTTTTCCATGCGAAATTTGCAGCGTCCTTTTATCTTGCCTGCTTGATACCAAAAATTTGAGACTGAACTTCTGGACGGATGCTTGTGATTCCACGGCAATTCAGAGCCATGCATTTGCTCCGCTCGGTCCCGAGCACTCCAAGCCATGTCAACGGGGATTCCCCGTGATGCGGGCTCATATACTGAGCGATAAACCTGGCTTTCGGGGGCGGCCACAACAGTCACAGAGCAAGACAATTACAGTAGCTTCAAAAGAGACCATGTATTCGACTCTCCTAATGAGAGTAAGAGTCACAGTGGTATTTTATTGAGGAAGGCATGAAAAGTTCATACCTGCACGCCCCAAGGTTTTAGTTGGACAAGAAAGCGAATGGCAAAAAAAATAAAAGAAAAAAAAGAGAAAACCCACTCAAGTAGATGATGCTGTTAAGTTTTCAAGACGCTATAATTAAGACAAACTGGATCTCAAAGTTTGTTTGCTCACATATTTTCAAGCTATTAAATATATCTGCACTATAAAAATAGTTTGCTTGGGATTTTTTGCCATACATAGAATATCAGTATTCTGAACAAATATGAGCAATTTTTTAATACACAAAATGCAAGATTAATTAAGAAAATACAGTAAATTCTAACTGAGGATGACGATTCTCAGTTTTCCACGCTTAGATAGGGCTTCGGAGATGCCACACATTGAGCACAGCAACTTAAATACTTTACAACAAATCCTTCCGTACCTACACAAAATAGAGTACTGCTAATGACAGTGACAAAAAACGATAACTACTCTCGTTTCCACTTTGAGTCATTTTTCTGTGGTTAATAAATTATATCCATAACAGTGTTAATAAGTTATGGTACGGTGTCACTGCATTAGTTTGCATTTGTGATGAAGCACTTCATATGGCATTACCTATGCCCGTGGAAGTACATAACAGGAGAGACCACTTCTCTGCTCTCAGAAGAGTCTCCCATGCTGGCATTTTGACGGACCCTCTAAGGAAACTTCTCACCTCTGTTGCAGCAGCACACCACTGAGGGACAATTCTCCGTATTTAATATGTTTAACAAAACACAGACACTCTTAAATCGGTGTCCGTTCCATAGAAGCAATATACAATGAGTTATTAGTTAGGCAAACACGGGAAGCGTTCAGATCAATTTAGTCATGTGAAAAGGACACCGTCAATTCAATGCATCCTCCCTCAAGCTCCCAGAGGGAAACGGGAAGATTTACACTGACTGATGGGCTCTCAATCAACTGCTGCAACAGCTTGTTTTTCCAAAAGTTAAGAGTAAATAAATGTATTTTAAGCTTAATGCGATTTGGTCTTTAAAGAAAAAAGAAAAGCAGAAACTATTTAAATTCTTGCAACCCAACTACCGCAGTGCTGGTGAAGACAGAGATGACAAAAGTAATAAGCATGCTTTTAACAACAGAAGGAAGCTCACGGCTTTAAGTATATTCTTTTACAAATAAAGAAGTGCAAAACAGTAAAAAGCCAGCCCCAAATCAGAGTTCTCTCATCTGGGCTTTTGGTCATCTCAAGTGCTAACTTCAAGAGTTGTTATTAGGCAAAATGGTTTTTGTCCATTAAAATTATTATATAAAAATTCAGTATAGTTTAAAAACAACTTTTTAAAAGAGTGTAATTATTGAATTGTCTCCAGTACCATGATACCATCTCTAGTGAAGTATTCCCTTTAAAAACTTTTTTCCTGCTTTATAATATCATCTACATATATACAGAAGCTGCCATGTGAAACACAATGTCCAAATAGAAAAGAAATATTCCATCTCGATAGAACTTAATTGCTTTCCATCAGTATCAAGTAAAAACTAGCACTATTAGATTAAAATGAAGAAAAATCCCAGATTATCTGCAGTCTCCATAAGCCAGCAGTGCAAAAGCTCTCATGCTTTTATAGTATGTATATACAAGATAACTTTGCAGACATATTACTGGAATGGTTTGCAACCAGTGAAGGTAATTTTGATTATTTCCACTTCAAAACTTCCTATATTGGAGCCACATCACTGAAAACAATCTAACCATAAGGGGAAAAAAGTGATGGCAAAACAGCCTGCTAATATATTTGCTGGAAAGACAGACAGGGAAA
>NW_008825260.1:936885-947555 GCF_000699105.1 Pygoscelis adeliae
ATAGATTAACTGAAGTCTTTCGGAGACAAAGACTCCAATATTCTGAGCAAGAGAAATAAAATCCCCATAAAAATACTTCCTTAATTTCCTTTTTCCTCTCCATACCACAACTAGCATCGTTCATTTGTATACTCAATTTGTCTCCACTGCACCACAACAAAATACATTTTAAAATTTAAAAGGTAAAAATAAATATGATGTTCCCACCACAGCATCATTGGACACCGTACCGCACAGAAGGATAAGTTGCGCCTTCACAGTAATTTGACAAAAGAATGACAAAAAAAATGGCAAAAAAAGAACAATACGACTAAGGCTTGAGGAAGCATCAGTTCAACATTTAGCGATGCATAAATTGAGGTTTCATTTTTGTGTAGGTATATTTTGATTAGAACTAATAAATGGCTGATTTTCCTTTGGTTGTTTGCAACAACAACACGTCATCCAAAGAGCTTTATTCTTTATTCCCTTCTTATATAGCATGCCAAAGACTGTCTCATTTTATGAATTAACATTTAAAACTACTGTAGGTTATCTAACAAGCATTCAGACTCAATAGTACTTTTGACAGCAGTAAGTAAAGAGCCTTTTAACATCTTGAACACATGTGCTTGAAAAAAGTAGTTACATCAAAGCAGTTCAAAGACTGAAGACAAAAACCAGTTAAAATCCAGTTTGCTGCGAGACAATTTTAGTGTGGTGTAAACAACCTTTCACGACTCCCCATGGGAAACGTTGCAAGGCTATGTTCAAAATGAATCAGGCATATTTATAAAGATCATGAAGTGGTCAAATGAATTTGCATTTTTGGCAGATTCACTCCACGGGTACTACTTGCTACAGTCTGTAGAAATCTCAAATCTCACATCAGCATTGCCTATAGTGCTTTATTATTTATTACGTGTTATGCTAAGTACCTGTGAAAGGGGACATTCCTTGGCCAATGAACTCTGGTTCATATCCTTCAGTAAGTCCTTCAGAGCATTTCTTACTGTTGTGTGAGACCATTGTTCAGGAGGCAAGTCTTCTAGTTTAGGGCAACTATTTGAAACACAGATTAGAAAAGGGATTATTACAAGATTGCATCCTGCTGCAGAACATTCCTTTAAGACAGACAGATTTCATTTTGCGCATCAAGCAGATGCATCTGGAGATTGCTCTCGGTCTCCTGATTGTTCCGATTAGTTAATTACTTTATACAACACATCTGCTGTATTGATGCATGAATTATACATCAGCTGCATGTGGCGACTATTTTTTCATGTTACTTCTACCTTCCTGCTCTGATGCGCTTGGTAAAACAATTTAAGGTGTAATGCTTTCTCACGACTGATCATGAAAAGCGTTAATATATTAACCGTTTTTTTCTTTTTTGTTACCGTGAAATTTAAGAACCTAGACAGCAACAATAAGTGTGAGCAAGTCATTCTTTTACAAAATGCACACAGATGGTACTGTTCATGATATGCAAAAATATTTTTCTCTTAAGTAAACTTTATGTAAAATGCCTTCTTGTAATGCATCATTTAATTGACTAAAATGCAATATAGTTTTAATGAGATATCCAAAGAAAATCTATGTATCAGAGCCATAAAAGTTTTCTGCAATGGTATACTGTAAGTTAAAGAAGAATTAGAGTAACTAAAAAGGAATTTAGATAAACCTTTGTACTTTTGAGCACACAGCACGGTGGAAATTAAATACAAGCAATATTAACAGTAAGAGCAGACAAGTAACAGTTCACGTCCCAGAACTGGTACGCAACTTACCTGTGTAACTGGATTTTCAGTGTGACCACATGATACACGTCTTGCAGCATGTCTGCTACTGTAGCATCAGGGGCATCTGTCACATAGGAGAGTGGAACTGGATTCCACTTCCCAACCTGGATAAGCCCTGAGGGATTTTTATTTTTTAAGGGGAGGGGGAGTGGGCAAGAACGGCAGGAAAAATTGAAAAAAAAAAGTAATTTACCTGTTAATTCCTAGGGGCAAAATAAATATCTGATTTTAACTAGATCACCGCCTTTGTTTCTAGTCTCTTAAATCTGGCAAAACAAAAGAACATCCCCCCCAAAAAAACCCCCACCCACACACCACCAAGGATATGCTTTATCTGTATTATGAAATTATACAAATGCATTACAGTAGAGATTTTTTAATATGTATAGGAGTATATTTTCCTAAGTTCCCATGAATTCAATAGGACATGATATAATAGTTAGCATTCCTCTTAATAAATTAGACAGGATTTTGCAATGCAAGGACTGAGTAAAAAAAAAAAAAAAAAATACTTTGCAGTCTATAAAACCATCAGGAACAAAATAAAAGAAACAGAGCTGGATATTCAGTCATAAATGCAAGTTGACTCTCAACAGTCCATCTGCTCAAATATGCTTTACACTTCCTTGTGGATCCTCAGTGGAGCAGATTATTAAGGTCAATAAGCATACTAATGATTCAGTTGAAGTCTTTTTTTTTTCTTTAAACAAAAAAAAATCTACCTCCACATTCCCCACGAACAAAACGTGCACTAACTAAACAAAAATACATTAAGGAAAAAAAAATACAGAGACAGAATCTGCAAGAAGTTTAAGTAGTAAAACCTGCATCGCATTCCTGAAAGAAATCCCGCCCCTCCCCCAAGACCCCACAAACAAACATAATTCACTGTACAATTTTGTAATCTTATTTACCTTTTGCTTGGGCAGCAGAGCTGTGAGAATATCCAAGTGATAGCAATGCCATTTCAATCAGTTGGTTGAAAAGCATATCCTTCCTCACCAACACAAATTCTGCATGCTCCTCCTTAGAATCATACTCAATGGCATTTTCATAATGTTCCACTACACAGAAAACTGGAAGCATACTTCCTATTAAAAAAAAAATTAAATTTAACGTATTAAACTTGAGTTATAGTAAAGTAGGTGGGTCTACACAGCGTTATGTAAATAAAACCTGTACGAACAGGCAGAGGAGGCATCAAGAATCATCACAAATATTTGATAAACATATTCCCCGAGTCCTTTCCCCTCACCCTCCCCAAAAAAGAGAAAGTTCTACAAAACATACATCTCTCTGAAAAGCAGAAATGCAAATTTATCTCGCTTGATCGGATACAGATTAAAGAATTACCTTCTATAGAAATAACAAGGTTGACTGAAGAGAAGTTGATTCTCTCTGTCCTGCCTGATTTGTTGTGAGTAGCAGGCAGCATGAGAACCTAAATACATACTGCAGATGTCTTCACCGTAAGCCATTTTAGTACCAGCCACATAATTTTGTTCGTTAACATTAAAACTTTCTTAGTCCTGCCAAAAATATTTAACTGCCTTCAACATCAACAACAAATCACCTTGCGTGTTATACATTCGCTCTGAAAAGAGTACACAAGGAAACAAGGCAAAAGTTAACACTAATTCGTGCTTCATTCATTGAGTGCACTTGAGCACTACTTTCACTCGCATCTTTAAGAAACAAATCATGATTTCAACACCGTTTTAAGAAATGTACCTGCAGTTCCGGCTTTTTTTTTTTTTTGGTTGCCTCCTGTACTTTACGTTCAACGTTTCTGGTATGCATTGCTATTTTGGTATGCCTGAAAGTAATTACTAATTTCTAGTTTTGTAGCATCATACGACAAACCCTTCCCTATGCTGCACAGAATATTAAGCAAACAACCTTTTCCCCTTTCCTTTGGCTTTTTTTTTTTTATTATTATTTTTTTTCTCCCTTTTGACAACAGACAGAGAAGTAACAAATGACCCAAGCTGTTTTAGGGACAAAATCTCTCCCAGCAATCAGATTTCTAGACTTTGTGACAACCCCTCCTGGCCTCCCAGACGGATGCGGATGACACAATGACCTCGGACACACGGTTTAAGGCCCCGGTCCTGTCCCACTGTCTCCAGCAGCGCAGGTTAGGATCTCTTAATGACAGAAAGCAAAAGGGTTAAAAGCAGATGTACAGAACTGTCTTATGGCAGCCTGCCAGCGGGGTATCATCTTTAGCATAAATGATGACAAGGGTTATTTTAACAGGGCACCCAGGAACTCCAATTAGTCCTACAATGTTAATGCCTCTACAACCACTGCCCTCTAGACTTAGGAAGCCTCCTAACCTGATATGGTGCACCAGACACACCGTAGTCAAAAAAGAAGATTTACTCTTGACAATAGATACGCATTTTAAGACCGTGTCTGTTGATTTGTGCTCTAACGTATAGCAAGAAATCACGATAAAAAAGATACCTCTTAAGCACGTATATTTAAACTACATCTGTTCACCAGAGAGTCAATCTCCGGCAAACAAACCCCTTCAGGCTCGCTTGGAAAAGCTCACAAACTCACTTCAGTTTGCCCAATAGGCTCAGCATGAAAGACAAGACTAAAAGCTTGCCAATATTTATGTAGTGCAGGAAGAAGCTTTTTTTTTTTGTCCTTTTTTTTTTTTTAAATCTAAGTGAGACTGGTCAGGAAGGGAGAGAAGACCAAAGCAAAACCAGTACGTGCAAACTGGTGATCTCTTTATTGGTTTTAATTAAGCTGTGGAGAGCTTTCTAAAACTCACACCCTTCATCTGCAAAAAGGTGGTGGGTTTTTTTTTTTTCCTTCCAGGCTCTCACAATTGATGTTTGACCTACTACCGTCTGACTCAGAGTAAGGGCTCAAAATTCTTAAGCAGTTTCACTGTTAATACCTTAAGATAAAACGTAAACAAAGCTTCATTTTAACAAACAGTGCAGATACACTCAAAACCAGCTACAGTGTATTTGTTTTTTCCCTTATCAGTTCCTACAAATTAAGCTATGATCAGACACAAAACTAGCAATGCACAGGTACTTCGCTGCACGTCAAGCACACTTTTTGCCAGGTACACTTTTTGCTGTGAGTTGCAGCATTCTGAAAAATGTGGTACTTTAAACAACACAGGAGAACCTCCTGGGCAAATTTTGATGTACAGCGTAGCTTTTCAGAGGTGGATCCTGGTAGTGCAACACAGGTATCATCTGACTACAAATCAAGCCACTAAATCTTTTAGCAAACTGTCACTAGTGTCCTTCTGTTAATGTGAAAAATGTTATACAGGAGAGCACAATCTCAGCTGGCTGATCACTCCTGCTAGTACTTGGCAAGACCTCCAAGTGCAGCAACTTCATAACCTTCTAGTATTAAAGGGGAGAGCATTGGTCAGTGCTCGCTGCTAAAAATACAGCATGATTTAAACCTGAAGGCAGTGTTAGAGCTTTTGCTGAAGGTTTACGAGCCTGTGTAAACAGCACGTCTGCCATAAGGAGCAGTGAAGTCTGTAGAATCCTTGTCTAAAACTGTCCTGGCATTAAAGTTTGCTGTGCAAATATCACATAATACCAGAGACAGCTGAAATCTCCTATTTAGGAATTTATGGAACTTATATGTTTGCAGGCGTCAGAAAGTCCTTTTTATATAGCCCCACTGCTTCACTGTACAATATTAATGCACTCTGCTTGAAAAGCCGTAATAAATTATATTTTTAATGCTCTTACCCCGCTTTCTTAAGATGCATACATTCTTGGCAAACAATCAATAAATAGGGTAATCATGAGCAGAGGCCAAAGAATTTGCTGAAGTGCTGTTTTTCCATTTTTAATAGATAAAGATCTAACAATACGGACTGCTGTGTCTGTTCATTTCAGGATCAATATATTCTTTGTTTTCGCCAAACCGAGGAAAAAATAAATGATTGTACGATAAATGTTATGCATCAGACACAATGAAATTCCTCTGCCTTCTAACTTTGTGCATTTAATAGTCTTGGTTGCATTTTGCACTTTGCTTAGCAAATGCAAGAAAAATCTGGATTATAAATATACACCGATTATACTGAGAAAAGTAGAGGCTGTTTTAAAACAAATGCCAAATTACACGCAGCATATTTTGATTTAAATTAGCAAGCCTGCAGGACATGGTCAAGAAGACTTACACATTTTGATAAGCAAAATTTATAGATTATTGTCCATTAAAAGTATTTTCAATGCAAACAAAAGCCATCCATATACAAACATCAATGATTCTAAATGTGCCTTTTCCTTGTGTAAATGTCTAATTACAGCAAACCAGCCACTGAAAAATATGACACCCAAGTTGTTCATTGTTCAATAATGAATTGTACTTAAGAAAATAAACTGCGAAGATTGACATCATAAATGACTTTTCCAATGTGATACCTAAAGATTTACACTCTCTCCTTTAAACCAACTTGCAACTGTTATGGAAATACTGCTGCCTTTCCAAGCTTGGACCATCGTTAAGAGGAAAGGCGAGAATTTGTTTTGGGGGTTTGGTATTTACTCTTACATATTTTTGCGTTTCTTAGCCCAACACTTACTCAAAGAATTAATGCATTATATTACTTCTATTTCAATGTAGGAATCTGCTTTAATCGGGGCAGCTAGCCTTTACCTTAACAAAAATCAGACTCCACCCTGTAAAGCAAGATGCTCCACCCAAGCATGAAGCTTACATTTCCCAAATGTGATTTATATCAGAGTTGGGAATATATAGTATTTTAGTATGGAGATTTAATCCTGAAATATAAATGAAGTAGAGTCTGCAAAAGTATGCTTCCCCCCCCAAATATTATAAATCATATTTCTCTAATGCAGAATTATCAAAAGTGTTACCTTTTCTAATATTAGTTTTCATCAGGTGTCCAGAGTGTTTTAAAGGCACTCCTTGCATTTTAGTTCCCGTACTTCCAAGTCTTCCTCTTCCTAATGGGCTCCCATTCTGTTCCAAGCGCGCAATTTTGGCTGGTGGACCCTTCGGATCGCTTACATTGTTAGACATTTCTGAATGTTCTTTCCCCTGAGTTGCCTCGTTCAAATGATCCATACTCAGTCCCGCCTCTAAAGATCACCTGCCATGATTCAAAAAAAAAATATATATGTTGTACACGTGTGCGCATATGTATACGTACACAGCCTGCACATGTACAGAGAGAGAGAGAGATGTATCGTAAGCTCATAAAGAAGAATAAATAACTATTTTAACGGGAAAGAAGATGCCTTTTTTAAAAGAAACAAACTTATTCTCCAAAAATGACCTCATACCCCAGTTAACAGACAGATCGCATCATAATCTGGTGGAATTATTTTTTAAAAGCCAACTAGAGTACCCTTTAAAAAAAAAAAATCTTCAGTGATATTCTACTAAATCTGAGAGAGACTAAGTCTCATATAAATGATGATGATTGTCAAGGTATGTGCTCCAACACAGCTATTGTTACAAATCCAACAGAAAGGTTTGTTATTAATCCCGAGTGTTTTTATTGTGCTAAGAGAGAGAGAGAGAGAGAGACAGGGAAAGAAAGAGATTCTAGTGAAACATTCCTCGATCTACTTGATTAAAAAATGGATGCACAACAATAGATTGTTAAAACTTTAGTTGAGGGAGCAACAGATTTATTAGAGATGTAGAATATTGTCCATTTACAATTCCTCCCCCCCTTAAAAATAAAAGTTGGAAGAGAATTTAACATTTAACTTCAGAAAGCAGTGGCGGAAGATGGTTGCTTTTGAGTTTCCTAACCAATATTATACAAGGAGTTTACCAACTTTTGCAAAGTTCAAAATATGCATATGAAATTTTTCAGATGTTAAGCTTTAAGTGTTAAATGGAGTAGTTTATTGAGTTAAGAAAAATAACTGAGAAGGTAGCATCTCACAAAACATAACGCTGGGAAAACTCCCCACAATTTCTACAGTACTTTTGAAGCCCTTAAATATTAAAAAAAAAACCCTGAGTGATGCTAAGTTACATGCTGAAACAGCTATTTGAAACCAAAAATCCGAAGTAATTTCAATAGCAAATTAAGAAAAGTTATGTGCTAGCATGCTTATATTTCCCTTTTTATAAACTTTTGAAGCCTCCGTCCATGAATAACAATTCCAGTTAAATCACTAAGAATCTCCCAAGCCTAGAACGTAACGGAGTAAGTTTTGAGGATTTTTGTCACTCATCAGAATTTGTTTTGCCAAGTATATATATTAAAAAAAAAAAAAAAAAAATCAGTTGCTGAGAACAGAGACATCTTTCTGGTTATGATTTCATTCATCAATACTGTTGTCATTGTTAGGTATTTTACCCTACCTTTCTCTGACTAAGAAAGGTGTGACTACACTGACAATTATGTTATGCATATAATATAATCACTAAGGACAGGTGACTAGACATTAATTTATGAACCAGTATTTACATTAGTGAGTACAAATACAAATACTGGGAAAGTCATATTTAGAAAGACTGGTGTGAATCTGATAATTGCTACTTTCTTTCAGTTGCCTAGTAATTCAATACATTTTCTGCATGTTTCATAGCAAAGCTATTAAAGCCCAAACATCTTGGGATTTTTTTCTATACATCTATGTCGTTGGTATATATGACAATGACAATTCTGTAAACTATTTTTTCCTTGTTTGAACACCATGCTGCTTTTCCCGATACGGTGAAGGAAGAGGTAATATATTAATCTGAACGTTTACAAGCAACCTCAAGAATGCCACTGAATAGCTAAAGTTCAGAAAATCGTTATTTTTCCTTATGCTGTGAGGTGACAGGCTAAGGTTTACCATTCATCTTGATCCCATCTGGTTTAGGTGGTGTGTCTCATTAACAGTAAACGTGCCTATTTTAGCCACTTTTCGAAAAGATTTTTTTTTTTTTTTTTTTTACTGTGTTAACTGCAGCCTAAGCAAAGAATTACAGACTCAAACCGTTAACATCTTCCGATGTTACTGACGATGCTAACATACTATAGGACTGCTTCTCTGAGACTGGTCTTTCTCAAGAAGAGGAGGATTAACAAAAAAGAAAAAAAAGGGGGGGGGGGGAAGAGTTTAAGAAAAAAAAAAAGCCTGAAACAAGAAAACCCTTGTCACTTTTGGCAACTTCAGAAGTACTCTAAGGCACCCAGGTTCTTTGCTACAAAAAGTATCTAGTCATCATGAGTCAGAATCGCACTACATCATGTACAGTGAATAAAAGTGATAGATCGCAGTTTAGTTAATGCACTGACTACAACCAAAACACCAAAAGGGTCATTTTCGCTTGGCCTGAGAATACCCACCCATCGGCATCCTTTCACCGCTTAGTCATCTTGTAAAAAGCTTTATGTTACAAAGCAAAATTACATGCACATAAAACACCTAATTTACTCATTTAAACTCCATGCCCAAGGCTAAAGTTCACTGAAACCTCAGTTTGGAATAGTGATGAGCAACAACCAGCGTGGCCTGCCCAGGGAGAGGGTTGCAGGGAAGAACTATCATCTCCGCCGGTTCCAGGCCAAGAGTTTCCCCGGGTTTCGCATTTAGGCATCTTTCACAACTACAAGTTTTCATCACAGGCATTGAGAGAAGAGCACAATTTCAAGGCACAGTTTCCCAGAGACAGCGTACGCGTACGGGCACACCGCGCAATTTCTGAATGAGAGTCGGTGCGGTATCTCCTTTTGTCGCGATGTAACGCCGCCGGTATTATATTATTTCTTTCTCTCCTCCTGAATCAGCCCCCTCCCCATGCCTTTCCCCTCCTCTTCCCTCCCTCCCCCATAAAACCCCATAATCACATTTGAGAGAGGCTCCGCACTTATCCGTTCCATATGGCTCTCACAATCCAGGCCAAGCTTTCCCTGTGACCTTTTAAAGAGACAAAGAAGCAAAGTACTTATCTAGAAACAGAAACACTGCAGTTTTCTGAGTGAAATTAGCAAAACCGACCCGAAACTCACCACTTCAAAACTTGACAGCATATAAATAACAAAAACAAAGGAGGTTTCCTTTGCAGCCCGAGCTCTTGAAGAGGAAGAAGTTCAAGACTGATGTTTTCTAGGTCCCCCCCTTTTTGGAGGGGGGGAGAGGGGGGCAGCAGACCTGAGGACTACTTCCCCTAATATTCTCTTATTTTTTCTTTTTTTCGTGTTGCTATTTTCCTCTAGGCGGGGAGGGGCAAAAACAGATAGCGAGAAACAGAGTAGCCATGAGCAAAAATGGCAATGGACAAAAAATAGATTAAATATCTTTTGAGAGAGCCAGTTTTCGAGGTTTAGCAACGGAAGAAGGAGCTGAAGATCAAATTGATCAGACAAGTGTAACGCTCAAAACGAGGAATTCAGAATAATAATAATAATATAATAATAATAATAATAAAAAATAAAGTAGCAGGTTTAAATTGGGGTGGAGGGTGACTTAAGTCTAGCTATCCTTTCAAAAATAAAACCAATGCGTACAGGAGCAAGTGAGAAAGGGGGTTATTTAAAAAAAAAAAAAAGGCAAAGGAAAAAAAAGGCAGCTTTTCTATCCAGTGTGAAGAGCAGAAAGTCTACTTCTAGGTTGTCACTTACACTATTATTCTCCAATAGGCACCCAGAGGAGCAGCACACACAGAAGGAGCCCGCTCCCCTCCCCCTCCGCAAAAATACACACCGTAACAGCCCCCAAACTTTCTGCGGAAACCTCAGCCCCAGAGATCGCTACTGGAGTAAAAAAAAAACAAAACAAAAAAAACACCCAAAAAAAAACCTGTAGAGAAAATTGCAGGAAAAGGCACTAAAATGCCACTTTTAATCTCGCCTTTGCGGTCCGGGGAGGGGAGGGAAGGAAAAAAAAAAAAAAAAAAGGCAGAGAGGACCGT
>NW_008825260.1:952739-957669 GCF_000699105.1 Pygoscelis adeliae
AGGGTGGGCGGCCGGGGCGCTCGGCCCCGCGCACCCGCAGGTGGGGGCGGCCCCCGGGGAGCCAGCAGGCCGCGTGGGGAGAAGGAAGCCCCCCGTCCCCCGTCCCCCCGCCTTGGTATCAACAGAGGTGAAAGGAAAGCACCAGGCACGCTAGAAGGCGGCAAAGGTTGGGTGAGCGCGTCCCCGTTCAGAGGAGGGCATCATCCACGCGACACGGGTGAGGCGGTGGGCGCCCTGGCTGGCCAAACCATCCAACAACGTACCCTAGGTAACAGTGTAATAGTGAGGAATCACTCCGTGCTCGCAACAAGCGGAATGCTGCGGCCCCGCCGCGGTGCGGGACGTTACAAAACTGTCCCTGTATCGTGTCCGCAGACCGGGACCGAAAGCCAGCAGTTACAGGTGAAAACTAAAAGGCGGTAATGTATTGACAAAATAAATAACCGTGAGACAGACATTAACTTTTTCCCACAATGCACTTGGAAAAAAGTAACCCAACTAGACAAACTTGAAAGCAACAAGTTTGTACAAGCTACGAGATAAGAGAAAAATTAACCTTCTTTATTGATAAAATGCATAGTGTTTGAATACACTGTGTCTAAAAGGCAAGTTGCATCATCAACCAAAGAAAACATGAATTATTGCACAGACAGATATATAGCCAAAATGTTTAGGGTAGTAACTTTAAAAAAACAAACAAACAAACAAAAAAACCCCCATACCGAACTACACATACAAACTTGAAGCAGCAGCAAAAGTAGGCAAGTGGGGAGGCTGATACCAATTCTGTACCACACAAAATAGCATGGCCTCTGAACAAAGAAGAGGCGAATCAATAAATCTATGAAGAGCAGAATTATCACTACTCATATATTACTCACTATAAAACAAGAGGAATGCATCGAGACTAGGTAAAGAAATGAGCTGACGTTTACCGAAATAAGCACAAACAGCACACAGGGCATGCAGGAAAAAGAAAATGGTAATGGGGTAAAATACATGAAATATTTATAATATTCAGCAATGCACAAAATAGATTATAATCTCAGAAGCAAAGAAACGCAATGCTCGAAAATGAATACACTGTTATGTAATACTATTATTCAAAGCAGAGTGAGTGGAGGTGGCATACATAGGAAACGTGAAAAGTTGTACGTATGTTGCATGTCCTGAAAAAGGTTACTAAGATTGTTACCGAGAGTGCTGAAAAGGAAAAAAAAAAAAAACAAGAAACATTTTTCACAAAGAAAAACAAGGGGAAATGTAGATGACATCTTCCATAACATATGATCAAGGGATAACTGTCTAGCGGGTTGTTTATTTAGAAACCAATCTTTTTCCAACAAGATAGATTGAGTATTATTCAGTCCCTCTGAAAAAAAGAAGAGAAAAAAAGAACTATTATTTCCCGATACATTTGAATACTTGGAGGAAAAACGGTGTTAACTAGTTGAATTCAAACTTTGTGGGCACAATGGAAAATATCAACATTGTCTCATTTTTCATCCTTTTCAGGAAAGCATGATACAGTAAACTTCGGCAGCGAGCAAGACTGACCACTAAAGCAGAATCACGAAGGATGAGAGAGTTTCAGCTGGCAGTATGCTGCCTGCAGCATGATGGAGGAAAAGGGCAGTGAAGATAATTTGAGAGATGCAGAGCTGATTAGAGTAGAGCAGACATTTAAAAATGTGATTTGGAACAAGATTTGGGACTAAAACACCACCTTGTAAAAATAACTACCAGATATGACAATAACAAAAAACCCAACCCAAACCAAAAAGATTAAAATCTGTTCTAAAATAACTTTTGCTTTGGTGTTCACAAACCATTCCCTTCGTGGTCAAAAAAAACCTTAAAATGTTCAGATTAAAACAAAGTGATTAATCTAAGAAGCAGAGACTGTGAATTAAAGGAGCAGGGAGATAACAATCTGATAATACAGGAGCACAGAAGGCCTAATAATGATATTATTATGCACACTAACCAAACACTGACAAACAAATATTCTGTTAATTATATAATCATGCATATGCTTCCTATGCTTGAGATAAATGATTATGGAAAATAACTCTCTTCTTGAAACTGCATATATGTGCTAAACCTTATAAACTCCCTACAACATGGATTAATCTAATTCCCGTACATCACTTATGGCTGGTAAAGTATTTACTACAGACTTGGAAGGCTGAGCATGGAACCCTTGCTTTGACTAGAAAGCACGAATTACTGAAGGCTGCTCCGTCTTGATATGTAGGCAACAATCAGATTTCTCTTATCAATACCAAACTACTTGGAATAAATTCAAGATACAGATATCTGATTTTCATTTGACCTATTCCAATTTGCACTTCACTGTGTCAACTTTGATATTAAAATGTTCCACTAGAATAAAGATATTTATAATAAAAACATATATAAAGAACAGAAGATGAATAGATATTGTCATGGATACATATGCAGGCAATCATTTAAACATGCGGCAATAGTAACATCACATTTTTCATAGCTTCTAGTCAACATACAGCAGACAAATATATGCTGAATAGAGCTTATTAATCCTTAATAAAGTTGTTGCACTGTGTTTATGATACATAAATGCATTTTGCACTAAGTTGTGTTGAAATAAGACAAATACTTAAAAAGTTGGACTGCGTTTTTTCAACCCCATGGTGAATTAACTCTCGAGCAGCAGTCTCAGTAGCGGCAAAACAGAACAAATTCTCCAGTGTGGCATGCTGCCTCGGTGCCTCCTAAGGTCTCTAGTCCAATCTTTTCTTGTTCAAAACAAATTAGGAAATATGGGCCCAAATCTTGAGGCTTGGCTCTTGTGCAACGCAAACAGAAATGACCTGGCAGCAGAGCAAAACCAGCATGGCTGTGTATTCTCTTTTATCAGATTTCTTTGGGGAGATCAGGCTGATTGGGTTTTATACATACATACTTCTGACAACTCTGCGGCCATTTGGGTAACTCGTAAGCACCAGCCTGTGCTGGAGGTGATGCAGAGCTGTGCAGCAGCAGCGGGACTTCCAGGAAACTCACTTTGGTGGGGATTTGAATGCGTTTTCCCCGCCGCAAGGGGTGACGCATGCACATCTACGGCTAACCGTAACTGCTGGACAGCAAGGCAAGGAAAATACCAATCCATGGCTTCCTGAAGGTAAACATCTATGGCCAAAAGGTGGATGGCTCCCCGCTGGGCTTGTGCCTAATTGCCGCGTGGGTGTGGGTTAAGGGGAAGGATGCGCCCTACTGTCCTTTCCCACATCTAGCTGTGCAAGCCTCGGCACAGCCACCACTGCGGTGCGGACACAGTCCCACGGCCCTGTAAGTTTTGCACCCCTGACTGAAGTTGGTTTTTAGTCTCCTCAGACTGACTTCCCCTCTGTTTTGCCCTGAACAACAATACTTGCCTGACACCGCTCAAACACTTCAACCAACCTGACTGCGGCAATGGCAATCTCAATTTACATACGACCCAAGAATCCGATGCGCACTGGCGTGAATCACAGCATTCTGCGACATCCCCCACGCTGAACTCAAAAGTTACATACCAACCTAGATTTTTTTGACTGCAACCTGCCCCAGCCTGGATAGGATGCCTGTCAAAAAGCAAAAGTGCTATGAAATGAAATTCATAGCACTGAAAGGCATCGCACACAAGCTGTCGTCCCCTCTCACATTTTGCATGAGCAATTTCTGCTCGTTTGTGTTCTCTCACACACTATGTCCTGAAACAGTTACGTAAAATGAATATTTAACTTACAATAGCCAGCTGTATTGAACTGCACTTAATTGCTTATTAAGTGAAGTAAATTATCCTTACCATATTCGTCAGAGGTGAAAAACCTACATACATGGCTACATGTAGTGCATTCATTAGTTTACGGACCCCAAATCCCTTGGAAAGTATCAGATATCTACACAGTGTCCCATGGTGCAGTATTCTGTAGTTGGATGTCTCAGCTAGCTTGCAGATATGTAAAATCATATACAAACAGACATCTCCCTATTGATTGCCTCTGTGACGAGGCTCGTTTACTCCTGCAAACATTTTCTGCAGTGCATTTCAATCACGGAATCTTCTTTTAAAAATAGAGTTGAATAAGAATGTGCAAAATGTGGTTTTGGATGAAACAAGTTACTTTTAGTCAAACTACCGCACCATTTTGCGTAAGTCCCTTTCATAGCTGTATGTCTATTTTGACTAAGATGCTTGTACAACTCAAGTAAATGCATATACTTGCTGATGTGGTCCTGACAGTCATTTCAGTTTGCCCCTTGGTGCCAAATGAGTCACAGAGAGACAAAATGCTGGAAGAAAATTATGGAGTAAAACCCAACAAAACTGTTTGGCATGATGAAGTGAAGGGTGAACATGACCGCTAATGAGAATAGAGAGTCTTTCACCTCTGGTTGCCACGAGAAATCCTAGCCGGTTGAAATTGTAATAGACAGGTGTCCGCTTTCCCATAAAAGATCACAGCAATGAATATTGATGGATTAATCACACAAATCTTACTCTGTAGTTGCACAGTCTCTACCTGCTATGTGGACAAGCTGAGTTAAATTCCTAAGTGTATCAGCATTGCAACTTCCACAAACATGACCTATATGTTATTTAATATAAGCCAATATTTTTACGACTATGGATTTCAGAACTACTTCAAATAAAAAGCGTCAACTTAAAAAACAAAAAAGAACATTTTGTGGACCATATCCTCTCCCATCCGTAACAGTAGACTAGATCCTTGCTGAGTCATGCTCGTAATTTCCATGTCGCAGCTACAGCCAACAGCTTCCACAAAAAAGAACAAACAAACAAAAAAGTAATAGAACTTTATATAATAATATTTAATGCAATTAGGCAGCTGGAAGAAAGGAGGAAAGCTGGCATCTTAGGATCAGCCAAGTTACCTGTGTCATA
>NW_008825260.1:957885-962816 GCF_000699105.1 Pygoscelis adeliae
CAGGTCACTAATTTCACAGCTTTCTCCCCAGAGGTATAATTTTTAGGCCTATCATGTGAAGATGTTAAAAGTGGGACATGGGGAGATGAAAAAAGAGTGGTTCCTGTTAAAACCCTAATCATCACAGCACTAGATAACTCCTAGGCATTGGACGGGCATATAATTGTTACCTGAAAGAAAAGTCAGTTGATAAGCAGTTATTTTAGGGATGTGTCTGAATAGAAGCTCTATTAATTTAATAGTATGTAAACCATGATCCCCAGACATATAAATCAGTAGAGCTCTAGTTATTTTTACTTGTTAAAAGCAAAGTAACGCCAAGTTATCTCTGAAATGTTTTGCAACGCTGTTGACTGATACCGCTTCTCTTCCCTTTCCTGACTTCTTCCAACCACTGCATTTCTCTCCCAGTCAAAAAAAGGATGCTTTTAGGAATACAGAAGTTTAATCCAACAGTTCTGGGTGAGGATGAATTTCACACAGCCCAAGCAAAGCTCCACAAAACCGTCTGAACCACTGCGGTTAGCACTACAGAAGGATTATTCAAGCATTATTAGCTAGAGCTTAGATGCTCGTGCTGTTGAGCTCAAACCGCAGTGACTTGTTACATAGGAACACTTCATCAACAGGACAAGCACTCATCTTTTTCTTTGACCTGATAGTATGAATAAAATCTACTGGTAGAAATTGAAAACATGGAAGCGTTTAAGTCTAAGGAAATGGTTAGAACTGATTGATGACTTGAACTATGTCAAACTTTCATTATGAAACCCAAAACCACATGAAATGTCCTGTTTCCAGTTTCACTGTTAACTCAGAACTCTGCCCAGGTTCTGCTACACTTTTTCTAAGGTTCAAAACCTTTTAAGTAAAACTGTGCATCTAATTACGGCCAAACTTGACAGGAGTCAATATTCATTGTACGTAAAATACATGCAAAATGTGTGGTTTTGGTGTAAAACAAATTGAAAGTTGGTGGTTTTGGCCGAATTGGCTTTTTCTTCTAGGGCTTGTTCCAATCTCAAACTCAGATTATTCCACAATAACAAAGACTAAATGAATGAGTTTTTCACAGTTCTTTTCAGGAACAATTAGCTGTTAGTATTCACAGTTCTTTTAAGAAACAAGGTACCTGTTAACATTCAGGCGCTACCATAGAAAAGGTTTAGCATATGCAGTGTCACTAAGATAAAGGTCATTTATACACGTGTCAGAGTATGCTTAGATTAAATGCAAACAACATAAGGCAAAAACAAGTCACTTCAAAATGTTACTCCAAGTACCCTGTAAATGTTCAGAATACTTGTCCTGATTTAGAAAAACAGCAAAAAAAAGGAGAAATTAACAAAAATATGTTCAAGTATTTAATGTATTTATTTGCTAAAACAGCTACATTTCTAGGTTTCCTGCTAAGTGGCTACAATGGAAACAAACTGAGATGGAGAGCAGCAGTTGGGAACCCACTAGAATACAATATTTTTAGGGCAAAATGAGGTTAATATTTATGATAGTTCATTTATACTCATGCAAGCACTAGAAGGAAATGCCTGAATAAATGTGTAAAAATTAGTTCTTGCATTAAATACAAAAATTCAGGGGAAAAGTTTGTATTTTATATTGACATAAATATTGCTGAGTAAGAAGAAACTGAGGCAGGCACACGAAGTTTCCTAGAAGAGCTTCAGCTGTGACAGAAGAAATAACATTTGGAACTAATTATTTTCACAGCATCCGTGTTCATTTCCTTAGGATCTCTTCTATATAATTTGTTTCTGGCAGGTTATACTACAAACTCCTTCCTGTATTAGATTTTTTTCTTCAGGAATGTTGGTAAGATGCTCATGAGAAATTTTTGAAATATCCTGCTCATGAAAAAGATGCAGTGCATTCTCTCAACTCATTTTTCTTTCATAGGTATACAGATGGAAAATCTCTCTGCGCTGCATCTGAAAATTTGCCACCGCAAAGGTGGGTGGAGCCAGGTGAAGAAACGCTCCAAATTATTGCGGTCATAGAAAAGTAATGTCCAAATCAACTTACCCCCGTGTTTCTGAAACACGGGACACCTTCAAATACAAGAATCCCCTAATACGCTGCCATGCCTGCACTACACAAAACCTCTGTCATCTCATATCCAAGGCCATGCTTAAAGCTCTTTCAGATTTTTTTTGTGTGTAAAGAGAGAGAAAACATACTTAGCTCTTCTTTTACTTAATACCAATTGGTTGTTGCTGCGGGCACATCGCAAAGGGTTGTTGTCTTTTTTGTTTGATTCAGGTCTGTGAAAATCTTTCCATGACCAAAAGAAATGTTATGCCCAGTCCATACTGAACTTTTTAATAAAAAGCAGTAAAGCAATCTGCTTCATTGTCAAATGATTGAAAGAAATTTAATTAATGCCTTTGGAGGGAACGCCTATATAAGTATCACAATCACAAGAATGTGCGTATACGCATATATGAATACATATGCACAGCCACAGTCTACCCTGTTGCTTTAATGTCATAACACTATAGGCCATGAGCAGCTGAAGGCAGAAGTGAACTCATACAATTTAAAACATCGTGCTGACATAATTTTAAGGTTAAATGACATTGTATAATTTATTAGAAGATGAAATGCCGGCTTCATCACAGGACAATTTAGCCCTAGAAAAGGAAGATAGTATAGAAATGCTAGCAGACAAACAAATTAAAAATAGTAAGTTAGAAATAGGGGAAAATGAGTTTATGCCACACCGACAAAACCAAAAAGAAACAAAAAAAGCCCAAACCCAAAAAGCAATAAACACAAAGATGCATGAAAAGCAGTATGCTATGTTAGATGTTTATCTATACATAAGAGACAGGTGTCACAAAAACAAAACAAAAAAATCACGAAGCTAAAGAGAAACTTTAACTCACCAGTTTCCATCTGTTATATCTGAATTCATGCATAATTGATTATCCATGACTGGTAAGTTCTTTTTTTCGCTAGCCTAACACAGTTTTCTAAACATTATGTGTTAAATCACCACCAAAGTAAAGGGTGTTTGAGAAACCGTAAGGGCAGAATAAAATTTTTTTAATGAAAAATAACATGTCAGTTAATAATAGAGCTGACCTATGTTTAAGAGAGAAATTTTAATCATGTGCATATTAAATATTAATAACCTATTCTGTTATTGTTATAATAAGGTTAAGTAAGCTTCCCCATGCTTAAGGAAAGAGAAAAAGTAGGAATATGTAACAGTGAAAAAAAGCGCTGAGAAGCAGAGACATAAGGAAAATGTGTCAACAATAAACAAGAGGAAATGAGAAAGAAGGAAAAGATGAAGGTGGAAACTAATCTCTATGTGTCATTATGACTGCCAGAGTACTGGCAAAGAAGCAGCATCCTTTTATTTCAATTTTAATCATTTCTGAATTTTAATACCCTGCTCCTTTTGTAATTCTCCTGGCATTCCCTATATGCATCCATCCCAGCCAAAACACCAGTGTAAATTAAATGGCACGCAACCACACCACTGATGTAGTTCTCCCAGTAGAACCAACTGAGTGACCAAAAAGCAGAGAAGGTATGACTACTTTGTGTCTCTGTAGACCACGGGCCAATTAAGTGGCTTAATGTTCTTCAATTCCTTTAATTTTGAAAAGAAGGGCAGTGGTTAGGTAACCCAGCAATATAGAGCCATTAAAAAAAAATAAAGCAAGCCAGTAGTAATACAATAATCAGTGACCATCAGGGCCTGGAAAAATGAGTTTGCTCTCACTGGCACTAAGGAGCATCACATGATTATTTAATTACAGCTCTAATTTTTGTCTCCTGGATGGCAACATATCAACAATTAATAGGGCAAATAGAGGAGACTGCATTTTTAAAGAGACAGAACCTGTATGAAATACTGCTTGAAAATGCAATTTATCAGACAGTATAATGCTTCTCAAGGCATATCTGTCACCATGCCACACATTACAAAGAAATTCTACTGGCTCAATTTTCTTGCATGGCATTTAGAAAATTCTTCTGGAATGCTTAGAAAATAATAACTACACCTATAAGTATCCCAATTGCCATTTTAAGTGGCAATGCAGAAGTCAGTTTCTCACAGGACATGCAATCCAAATAAAGAAAGTAGTGCAATGACAAGTTTCAAATATAAAAATGTTATTATACAATTATTGCATCCTTTATCTTAAAAAGATAACAAAATTCTTCAAGAATGGCCAAAGGGATTATGTATTCAGTGAGTCAAGTGAAGAAAAAAAGAAAGAAAAAGAAAGTCAATAAAATAGAGTCAGTGGGACAGAGATTTATTTTGATGATTGATTTTACTGTGAGATTTTCTTACAAAGCATAACGAAACTAGGGGGTCAACCCCAATATTGTACCGTTCCTGCACAATACTGCTAGTTAAGAAGCGAAAAACAAAACCCGAAAGTGGACATACATATGATCGATTGAAAAGCTCTGCTCTAAAATGGTTGGATGCAGTTCCCATCGTGCCTTGTCCTGCAATGACCGCAGTGCAAAACACGGGGAACTGTGGGAAGTTCAGTACGTGGAGGAGCACTTTTCACAAGCTGCACAATTACAGGAATCTGCAAATGTATCAAAAGAAAAACTCTCATTTTATGTACCTGATATTCCTTGCAAACGTACTCACTTCTCCGCAGCAATGTGCGGACCAAGTTACGAATCCCATAAATTTACATTATCCACAATGTGTTTCAGACAGTATTCAATATCTGACGTGGGAAAGGCAAGCTTCAAATTTCCTCAGAACGTTAAGCTGTACATGTGAGAAACCTATCAAACTACTCTTAGGTTTTTGTGAATCTTGCTTCTCAATATACAAGTTAAATATGCTTTTTTGTTTGGTGTTCTAGAATCTATCCTTTGAACATGCAAAGAAATGCTGAGTTTGGGCCCTTGCACAGAAAAAAACCCCT
>NW_008825260.1:962831-968969 GCF_000699105.1 Pygoscelis adeliae
GCAAAAAAGAAGCGTAACTACAGAAGAAATACTATTACAATAAATGCCCCATTCCTCCCCAAAATTGTGTAAAAATAAGTTGTTTTCATTGAAGACATGAACATTCTGGATTGGAGATCTTAATCTATAATCTTAAAAAGAAAGCTGGCAAGCAAGAGCTTGTATGTAAAAGTATATATCATTCTTTTTATGCACTGGTTACTATACAGGTAACAAGTCTCACAAAGACTGTAATTAAATGTCTAGTGCAGAAGTAACACTAAAAAGCATACAGTATTATTATATTACAATGAATCCTTAGAAGCTAAAACTGTCATTTTTTAAGTTTTAAGATGCCTTTAATTATTCTTGAGACTTCTTACATTTATCAAGGAAGCCCACCTATGATGAAAAGCGTTAACGATTTAAAAACTTTCTAATACGGTTCTCCACAAAAATATTAATTTAATCTTTGATTATAAACATTTTAAAACTCACTCTGCAATTTCCCTCCACTTCATTTTTCACCTTTGGTCCTTCTGTGAGTTTGCGTGCACGCACACTCTCTCACACTCTCTCTCCCCTCTTCGCTTTCTGTCTTTTATTGAATGTATTAGAATTGGCAATACAGGGCGTGTATGATATTTAGAATTTTTCTCCTGTTCATTGTGAATGTTTTTAATTACCTGGCTGTTACAAGCAGACATATATTCTAAGTGCAGTTACTGAAAAGGAAATACCTTTGTCGTACCTTTGCATGTGGGTTTGAGTTCAGAGAAGCAATTCTTTGCACTTATGCTACACAATGTTGCCCACTCTAGGACTGATTTACAAATATAAAGAATTATTTAATCCTTCAGTGTTCTATGAAACATATATATTACTAATTTTATAGCTGTGTAAATAAACCAGGGGCATATTAAGGCCGCATTTATAGAGGGATTGTGAGCTGCAGCTTCCTTTTCTTTCCTATGAAGTTGCAAGTGCTGAGCATTTTCAAAATCAGGCTTACAGCATTAAGGATTGCAAATATGGCATGGTCAGTTATTTACCCAAGATCACACATTTTTGCCAGGGCTGAAACCAGAACTAGGACTCCAGACACCAGAACAGATTATGAGACAGTCCTCCAGTTATATATGATCCGAGTGCATCGCCACTTCTTCTAGTGAGCAGCAAGTGGAACGACACACAGATGATTGCTGCTGGCCAAATAAATCCTGTCAGAGCAGGATCCTGGGAAGATGAGATGCACTCGAGGTTTGAAACACCTCCCTCATCTCCTCAGGTCATATCATGTCATAATGTGCCAAGGGCAAGAGATAGAGCAGACAGATAGTCGCTGGGAGTTATGCAAGGCCAACACAGCTGATAGATGTGGCCCATCCTGATGTTCTGCACCCAGGTGCAGCTGGGGTGACTGAGGTCCATCTGCAGGCGAGCAGACTCTTCTGCCTATCTAACCTGCAGTTCACAACAGAAAAGCACAAGGTGGCGAGAGCTAACTCTTGTCAACCTACAGCTGTGGAGACGTGTTTCCAACAACGCTTTGTAACAGCTCAGAGAGAGGAGCTAGCCTACGCTCTGGTGAAAGGAAGCCTTCTTACAGCCTATCCTAATCCCTGCATACACAAATGCCCACAGTCTCACAGGGAAATTGATCTCCAAAGAGATCGCTGCGTATTGGTATTCTAAATAAATAGCTAAAAGGTGACCTTGGCATAAATACTAAGTGTTACTGTGTCCCTCAGCCTGTCTGAATACCTAACACTGATCCCCTACAAGAACTGTAAAGACAAAGGTCTACCAACCTCTGCAGTGATACACCAGCGTGCATGGGAGGAAAGTCAGGCCCAGCAAGTTTAAAAGAAGATGCTTACAATTCAGACAGTGCCTGAGGTATGTTACTACACTCTACTACTGTACTCTACTATTACTATGCCATTCCTACTACATTGCACCAGATTACACAGATTAAGAATAGATTACAGCTGGTACAGGGCACGAGGACCAGATCAGAACATATGAACAAGATCAGTACCGGCAAGTCTCTTTAAAATTAATCTCTATCAAGATTTATGCCTACTGAGAGCAATGCAGTGCAGAAACCATTAGAAAGTTGACATCTGCAAAGCAACAAAACAGATATCAATTAAGTAATGAACTGTTGGTGATAACTGTGGTAAACTTAGATGTCACAGGATCGACAGCTTCAAAAACACCTACGTTTTTGAAGGGAACATTATAGTATATCCTTTCTGAAGTAACAGTTACAAGTTGTGGTCAGGGCTGTTGAGAGTTCACGATACAGTTCACATGGGATCCGACATGCAAGCTACCTTAATGTTAAATGTAATAATTTCAGAATCTGAGGAAAACATGGACCTCTCAGGTAGAGGTTATTAATGGAATCCTCTGATGGAGAATTTAGGGAAGCTTTCTGCAAACTGTGGGTTATTCTCTCTGCGGTTATCTTCAGTTCAAAAGCCAGCTACTTGGATGCATTAGTCCAAGATTAAAAGTAACATCAATGGGGTTTTCTGACATGGACTTTATAAAGTTGCAAAATTTCAGTATAACAAGCAATAAGAACTGCAAGTTACTCTTTAACCGTCAAACTGTTTTACTTTTTTTTTTTTTTAGAATCAGTAGCAACTTTGTGACAACTAAAGTTTAAAAAATGCACTTGATTGCATAGTGACAGATTTGCAGAACATTTTTCATCACACACACATATGTGCTTTCAGTTATTAATAAAATGCTTCTGCCCTTAATCTGCCGTTGCCTGAATATACAATTTCAGTGACTTGGATAGACAAATACTGTTAAGGAATTCTGTTTTCCCTGTTTGAGATGCAATTCAAATACACCAAGTAAAACTGAATACTATGTCTTTAAAACTGGCTTCTGCATGCCACAGAAAGGAATACCGAATCACTTTTCTATTAAGTTCCTCTTAGAGTGGAATGATAACAAAACTTTCTTTTCTTGCTCACCGCCCTCCCTCCCCCCCCCACCTTTTTTTCTCATTTTAAACAAGGAAGAGCCAGCTGCCCTGGATAACACCACAGGTAGATATTAAAATGGAGACAGCCATTATTTAGTGGTAACAGGAATATAATACATGCACTAACCTATAAACTGGTGTTTACTTCAGGAAAGTAAGTCATATTTTTCCTCTGATTGCCGTGCTGTCAGTTTAACACAACGTAAATAAACAGTAGGTGCATGATAGCTTTAAGTAGACAGTGTTCCTTCCACAAGAGGAGCAGATTACTGAAGCCTGATGCCTATAATGGCAAAAGCAGAACTTCCATTTTACCTGAAAATATAGCCTCCCGTGCTAAGAGACTTGTGGCTTTTCTATTAAATTAATTTGTCAGAATTCTATGAAAAATATTACGTACTCAAAGAACTTTACCAAAAACATTCATTTTTGCAGCCCTCAACTTGAACCATTTGAAAAAACAAAAGCCAATCACTCCTCTGTAATTTCATCATCCCATGGCTCTAAATGAAAGCTTTATATAATCAACCTAATATAACAGAAAATAAAATGATATATAGAATTGCCTATACTTTGAGTTATTTTGTTCTTATAAATATATTCCCTGACTGAAAGTAAAAAAATTCCCCTTTGGAAAAAGCAATGATTTCTGAGAAGATTGTATATACACTCTACATCTATTAACATAAATTATAAGAAAGTAAAATGTTCCAGATGTGTTTAAACTGTTGTAGAAGGAAAGTTTGTGGCTTCATTGGATATATATTAAATATATCTAGAGAGAGCAATGGCAGTTATGTACAAGAAGGCGATAAAATGCTTCAGTAGTATCTATGTTAAAATAGCGTAGCTCCTAGAAATATGATTAAAACATTTCAGAAGTCTTATTTCCTCCAGTTTTAATTCAGAAATCTACTTTTAATATGTATTTTCTATATATCACAAGCTATTTTATTAATGAAATAATCTTTTTTTTTTTTTTTCAAATACGGCTGGAAACCTTAAGAAGGACTTCAAATTTATCTGACGATGCCTAGATTAAAAAAGAGGTGACAATTAAAAGGTGACGATACTTCCAAAAATTGAGTAGTTGATACAATTAAAAGATTTGAGGTTTTTTTCCCAACACCACCAGACTTCAGCTGATCATCTTCTAAACGGCAGTCGCACACATTTAACCCCCTCTCTATCCCAAACCTGAAACGTGGGATGAGTTAGTGCTTACTCAGGACTTCCCTACTCTAAAGAGGTTTCTGTGCTGAAGGGGTGGATGTGCCCGCGTTCCCGGCAGGGCTGAACCTGGCGGTGCCGGTGGGATGCTGGCAGGGCTGCTGGCAGGGCTGCAGGCAGGGCTGCTGGCGCTGCCTGCCCTGCCTTGGGAAGCACAGCAAGAGAGGGCAGGTGCTCATCAGCTGACCCGCTGGGCCTACGCTGCAAACCAAAAAGGTGCCCTGCTCGCGTACAAGCCTGGGCTCTCACGGCAGACCCTCTCTGCTTCTCATTCTGCCAAAGCACTATGTCCCGTTAGCGAGTTACAGATCGACTCCGTCTGCTTTACAGTGCTTTCTCGGGAGTGCGCAGCAGCAGGTTAGGATTCATGCGTATCGCTAAAATAACAGAAGAGGAGAAACTGCAAGAGTTACTTTCCTATTTAAAGTATTCAGAGCAAAGAATATAAAAAGGAAACGGCCAGTTTTCAAAGTGTATGCACAAAAAGCATTCCATTTAAATATTTTTTGTTCCAGTAAACTCTTTTGCATACAAAGGACTTATTTATGACATATTTGAACTTGTGGGAAAAAGGGAAAGAATGCACTGATTCCTGAAATAACTCTACAGTCTTTTTGGAGACTTCACTCTTCTGTGCTCATGCTCTACTCAGAACAGTTTTATTCCAGGGACGGAGGAATTCCTCGGAGTCAGTTGTGCCTTTTCCACTGGCTGTTTGTATTCAAGAGTGGGCATACATAGCGTACTAGCCAGTGATTTTAATTTCTCTTCTATTGCCTTATTATGTGTGTGTGCTATCTGTTTAGACGCATGCTTATACGTGAACAGGTTGCACTTTCTGCCTGCTCATTTTGTTACCTACTCTACGTTATTACACATTTCTGTGCAAACCATTGCTTCGACTTGAAAAGCAAGGTAATACCAATAACAATCTCAAATAGAAAATGAATTAGAAAATGAGCGCATGTATAAATGTATGAAAGAGCCTATCGGAATACGGGACTGAAAAGAGCACTCTCAAATTCTACAAATAGTGCTGCAGAGTAATTAGAAGATACAAATTGCAGAGAACATCCTACATTCATGTCTTTACACTCTACGCTCACCGTTTCAAGTTGTTTTTGAATAGTGCGCCTGATTTGACACATTTCTATCTGGTGATTGTGTTAAGTGCTTGAAGAGATAGTGAAATATCCAAGCATTCCTTGTGCTAACTACAGCTGAAATTTTACACTTATTGTAACCTTTTCTAACAATGTGAGAAAAACAGAGTAAATATATTAAATTTGTTTCACAACAGATGCTTAGGTTGTTAATATTTAAGATGCCTATTCATGCTATTCCTGTCTGCACATTTGTCAAAAATGTAAGCTTGAATGCTAATGTTTGCCAGCAGACTACAGCAGACAAATATACGAATGCACTGTACCAAAATTACATAAAGTAGAAATAAGGGACCGCTGCTAACTCCCGCCCAAGTAGCACGGACCAGAATGAAAGGGCACTACCAGCTCATACGCCCTGGAGTCTCTGCATCTGAATTTGTGAATTATTTTCACAGAAGCGCTGGGCTCAGTTGGACTGACTAAGACCAGCGGAGAGCCTTCGTCAGCTTAAACTCATTTCAGCTTAGGAGCTGGTGCAAAGCATTTCATCCAACTTGCATTTTAGCGAAGTTTCTCTCGCAGCCAGAGGAGCCCGGAGACTGGCAGAGGGAAACTCCGACCGGGCAGGTGCCTGTCCCTGTCAGGAGCGCTCCCCCGGGCAGCGAGCGGAGACGGCGGCAAAAGGACGACGGTCTGAGCAAAACCTCGGGCGGCGGGTTAGGAGACGGAGCGGAAAAATCAAAAATAAAATCCTGGAGCACAGAGGCGAGTTCCTGGCACTGCTCCTCGTGACAGCGGCAGCGCCGGGTCGCGCCG
>NW_008825260.1:970906-986875 GCF_000699105.1 Pygoscelis adeliae
GTCCCGCCGCGCATCGCCCCCGGTTCTCTCGCCTGGTGTTTCACCTGGCACCATGCGCTCCTCAAAAACGCAGTTTGAGAATTGCCTTTATTCGTGTAACTTCTCCTTGGGGAGGGACTTGTTCTCTCTTCTTTTGTTTTTAAGACCTTCTTTCCCATCTTCGCTGATGCAGGGTTTGGAAGTGGAGTTCCTGGAGAGTGAACCTGGCAATGAGCGCAGGTTTCCCTGAAAGCTGAGGCTGTCTCTTATTCCCTAGGAGACTGAGAAGAGCGGGGACCCTGGATGTCAGCCCAATCTCCGTTTTTTGTTTGTTTTGACTTTGAGGCAGATTTCCTCTTTCAGCTCTGGGAATTGACAGGTACAATTCCTGTAGGCACCTTTGCATGTCTCAGAAACAAGACCAAGACCATGAAGTTGATACGTCAGTGCTTTTCCTAGTTAACCAGTGGTACGCCCTTCTATTAATTGCTATTAGAAAGTGCAACCTTGTAGCACAGTTATTGAATAATCATTAATCCGTGGAGGATGCACAAGCGCAAAGGTTAATAATAGGAATAACAATTAATAATATTGACCTTGCCAGTGGGGAGAGTATTTTTGTCATAGTTATTAAAAGGCACTCCCATTTATACTATGTACAGTGGTGTAAATTTGGACCCAATATGTTGAGTACCAAATGACTGCAGCAACACCAGAAATTAGTTTACCCCATTATCTCCATGTTATCAGGCCTCTGACTTTTTCTCCCTTTAAAATGTATCATCCACTACTTGCTCATTTTAAAGAGGAATGCCAAGTCTTTAATCAGTTCTGACATTTCCACTAGAAAATAACATCTAGCTCTCTTACACAGATAAAAATTTATTTGCCTGCAGCTGATTTGTTGTAGTGCTTTGGACCTGTTAATTTCTCAGAGAGGACTTAGCTTTCTATGGTCTTTAGGTACCACGGGGTAATAAATAGAAAGTCAGTACAAAGGGAGCATTCTCACTTTTACAAGTCCAACTATCTGCTCCCTAGAGCTGCCTCCTCGCACAGCTACTCAGACTGCCTGCCTGACTAATCGGCACCCTTCTATTGTCAAAGACCTATCATCTTCTTTATTTGTATCAGACTCTTCTGACTGGCTGGTCAGTGAATCCTAATAATAATCATGTTTCACGTCTCAGAAATCTAATAATCGAGTTACTCATTCTTATAAATTGCAGCTAAGCTATTTGGGTTAGTCACGTTATCCCTACTTTAAAGGCAGGGAAGCCGAAGCAGGAAAATTAACACATTTGCCTGAGGCCACACATGGATTTAAGAGTAGATCCAGGACTGGAACTGAATTTAGACCAAGCTCCCTCTTAAAGATCCTCAAGTGCATTATGGAAAATGCTTCTTTAAAAAAGGAATGTAATATAAACCTTATTTTTCATCAATTTTGTGTGTTATTCAAAATACACACCCTTTTTTTTAGATCCCATTTCCTTTTCTAAATACAAGATTTATCCAGCTCTTTAAAAAGTGTGGTGGTATCTTTCAACTACATAGGGCAGTTTACTTTGGAAACAAGAAACATTTAACATGAGATTGTGAGCAGTAATGGGAACAGAATTGCTCGTTATTAGGTTACTGTAAACAATACGCAGTGGATGTTACGGTGTAGTTACAGGCCAACAAAATATAATGAGAAGTCCGGCATTAGTACAGATAAGGTGCTATTGCTTACCTAGGGTGCATCGATTTTCACCATAATGCTCCTTCAGTGCTTACAGTATCAAAATACTTAGCGTGGGTCTAAAAATTGAAAAACATACGGGACAACTATATACTGTGTTTGAGAGTTATGATTTATATCATTAAGCAGTGAGTTTTACCGAGTTGTGTCATTCATGTCAATGAAGCAAGGTGTATATTGCCTGCCCTTTAGCTGTGGCGTGTCATCAAAGCTACATTATGGTATGACTGAGCGCAGATGGCATGCCTAAAAAGCAGGTGTACAATGTAACTTTCCTATTACTGACACGTAGATATTTCCTCTTCCTCAGTGTCCACCCCCAGATGTTTGCTTGCCCAACCTTCTACAGGAACTATAGAAAGTCCTGCTCATCCTGCTCATCCCCAATGGCTGGAATTGTACAGTCAAAGCCCTATACAGAATAAGTGTTCACATATATTTTATGTATTCATGCTGACAGCTCCATTCTGAGCTTTTTTAGAGTCCTGATTTGAGGGAAGTGGGTGCAGATTTCATTCAAATAATCATTCTCCAATACCATTAGCATTACCTGCCAAAAATGAAAGTGGCATATGAATCACAATAATCCACTCATGAATTTGTTGATTTAGAGCCTGCCAAGGAGCACCAGAAATCCACACGATTTCAAAGTCCCATGAGTTTTAGGGACTTTGAACAATGTGTAGAAGCACATTTATCCAAAGACCATCTTATTGATGACCCATCCTAAAAGGACTACAGACATAACTGATTCAAGTGAAGGACAATATTAACTGAAAATATTTCTGTTCAAATCTTTCTCTTTCAAATGAGGTAGTGAAAGTGGTGAATCTGCTAATTGAAACTATGTCAGAGGCACTTCCTGAGGTGCCCCTTATTGAAGTGATACTGCAACACAATGATGTGGAAATAGACTTTTGTGTGAGAAGAGCTATTGGATCCTCTGGGAAATACCACAGACGCTTTCCCAATCCTTTCAGACATGTAAATATCTTTATGTTTAGACATGAGTAGAGAGGGGTGGGAAGTGAAGTAGAGCGAGGAGTGGAGTGGGGTTAAAAGCGTCCACATAGATCCAGGAACCAAATAAATACATGTGGGGATTTTTTTTCTGTATGTGGTGTTAGCTGGGTCTTGAAATGAAATGTTCATTATTAAGAAGAAACGCTGCATGAATGTGTGCATGCTTGAGAGTTACTTGACCCATGGTTGATAGAGAAGGCCATCTTCTGCCTGAAATTACAGATGATCAACAGAACTCTCAGTAATGCTCAGATACTTATGTCGTTCCCAAGTAATATGTACCTTATCAAGTATGGTTTATTTCCAGCTTGTAGTATATGGCTAATGCTATAGCAGTGAAAAACACTACATGCTACCTAGAACTTCTTATGATTGCTTGCTTTCTTCATGGTTTGCTTTAAGCTAAGCGCATCAGAAACTGAAAATAATGTTTGAGTCCTTTTTCGCTCTTAACATACAAAAACAGCAGCCTAAGTTTTGTAGTCTATTTATATGTTAATACTTGTGAAACATAGCAAAAAAACCTGCTTACTAGCATGGTCTACACATAGCTGTCTCAGCAGCTTGATGAAACGTTAAGACTTGGTTTGAGTAACTATATTCCAACCGGTATTAGCGTTATCTGTTGTAGATGAAAATGGCAGTGAACAAATACAACCGTGCTGGAGTGGCCTTCTGTGCATATTTTAAATGCAAGTGCCCATTATCAGCTGTACCATAACCTTGTCAGTTGTTTCATCTCACTGGTGGTTCAGTGGAAGATACTCAGATGACTTTTTCTGAGTGTGACTGCTGCTTTCAGTGTATTTCTGCAGCCTTTTGATTATTCTACTCTTTGTTGGTTAGACACCAATCTCCTGAGCTTAGGTCTATGCCATCTCACTACCTGAATGTCTCTCCTGAAAATTTGTTCACTGAAATGGGCATCATGTCAATAATAACAAATTCATCTGTGCATCTCCAGACTGGCTTAAGTTTCCTCCAATCATTCATTGAAGGTTCATGTTTCCAGGCCCTAATGCTACACAGTAGCTCAGTCCATTCAGCTTCTCTCCAAGATGGTAACTACTTTCTGCTCCACATCTCAGTTACAGGAGATCTTTTGATTACCTAAAAAAGTAAACTGCATCCTGTAGATTTCCTCTTAAAACTTCTGCTTTACAGAAGAGAAGATCAACTTGTTGCAGGTGCATCAATGACGTCAAACTCATTTATGTTTTGCCTGACTGCCCTCTCCATCTTCTGTCAGTCTGAAATTACCATTTTTGAAAGGATTGAAAGAGTTGTATTAATATTTGTGTGAACCACTTTTCCTGCACGCTGTCTGTTCTTCTTTTCTCCTTCCCCTTGGTGTCTGGTTCGTCTTGGCTGCTTTTAAAAATTCTGTTGCCTCTAATGAGGGACTGCCAGATTAAACCAGTGAAGAGACACCAGGTGACTGTCTACTTTTACAAATATAGGTTGTGTATAATAAATTCAGGTTTTACATCTATGCAAATGAAATCATCATATGATTCTGACTACATGCATTTTTTATCAAATATGGCATATATTTCACAAATGATATTTAACTTATAGTCATGTTGCTATTCTGAATACCTAACTAGGAGTTACAAGGTGTGCCACTAGATCTTAGTAAATGGGCTTATGAAAACAGAAGAAAAAAGAGAAAACCACCTTTTTTCTTGTATTCCTGGTAAGTCCAGTGGAAAGGCTTTTCCTGCTATAGGTGATAATATAAACACCTCACCACTGAGCTGTTTAGAAACAAAAGTACATCTTGTTATTAGAAATGTAGGGATTTTGTAAAGGCCTAAACAGAACATGCCCAGAATAAGGAAGTTTTAAGACAACGTGTCTTTGGTCTGGAGTTTACTGCATCGAGTTAGTAAGGCCTTCCGTTAATGTTTCTGTCATGGAGTGGAAGACATCAGTCACAATGTCAAAATAAACATTTTACTTCTGCAAAATGATATTTTCACCTCAGGAATATTGTGAAGTGAAAATAGAATTTAGCACAATTCTTCCTTCGGTGTTTATCTACAGACAGGGCCGTTTTAGTGTAAAGCCCTAAGCCTTGCAATATGATTCCCAACCATAGGTGCACCATACTTTGAATAATCAATCTGTCAGCTGAGCTATGACAAGGATTATGCTGTGAAGATAACAACTTAATGCTTTCAATGTTAACTGTCCTCGGCAACTGCTGCTGTTTTTTTCATAAATAAAAAGATATTTTGGTGAGCACAAAGATGTCTCTGTCAACACCTGTGTTTCGGTCAACAAGAGGGTCTGGATGGTGTGAAATGTGCGATGGGTGGAATTTAAGCATGTGAACAAACAGCTGTGATTCAGAAAATGTCTGCTAAGAAGTTGCCTAAACCTCAAAGCACTACATTTGCCTCTCATGATTCATGCCTTGGAGTTAGTTCCTTTTCCACCTGGGACTCCCGAGCGGCCTTTCAGGAGTGTTCACGCCCTAGTCCTCTGCACCCCAGGACCACGATATTCCTCCACCCAAGTGTCCTGGTCGGCTTGACCTCCCGGCCACTCCTGGAGCATGCCCCAGACTCCCTGACATGACTGGCTTCTTGACAAATGCAGCGGGGTCACAATGGTAATGATGGTATTTACTCCCAGGACTTTTTTTTTTTTTTTTTGAGGGGGGTGTTGTGTGTATTCCACAACAATTTAACATAGTGAAGACAGAAATAATCCCGAGAAAACTCAGTGTGTGCCCCAGTCCTGGGAATAACCTAAACATTAGATTATGATCTAAGGAATCTTGAATTTGTTTGTGCTCAAGGGCACTGTTTCAGCAGAAGACTGCCTTTTCTAAAATAACCATCAGCCTGATGGTCAGAGTCCTCCCTGGGGTGAGAGGAGTTGTGAATTGGGGCCTTTCAGGGCAGGAGAGATGAATCCCATGATTGCGCGAGTGCTCTAATCACGGAGTTGTTATATAGAGGGAGATGGGAAGCCAGCTTCTCCTCCAGCTATGTTTTAATAAAACATAAGTTTTGAAGGAAAGATCACAGGAACCTATTTTCATAAAAAGAACCAGGGTGTAGATACTGAGTGGATGGAGGCATCTCTCAGACAGCCCTGGGCAGAGCCCCGTCTTTAGGGGTAACCCTCAGGTAGAGCCCTGGCTTTAGAGGGAGGCAGGATTTTAGATTTGGGACAAACCTCATTTTTTCCCTGGTTAATTCCAGTCAGCTTATGTTGAGGTCAAGGCACGCTGTGCTGGCTGTTTTCCAGGCCGCCCAGGTGTCTCTCCATGTACACTGCAGGAAAGTCACGCTTTTAAAACATGATTCTGGATACCTGGTAGGGGACCATGGGCCGAAAAATTCGATGTTGGAATACCAAAGTTTTTGGAGCGCCAGAATCCTTTATAGGATTAGGCCATAGGCCATATAAATCAGCATCTGTTTATTCATAACAGTTGGTTTCATATTAACACCAATACTTAGTATCTGCTGTTAACTGTTCTCTCAGTAGAGCTTCTGGTCCATTTTTATTTTGTATCACAAAGGACAGCACAGGAAACTGTTGGATTGCATATTATAATGAAAATTCTCACTGTGTTTCCCATTAGAAGCTGTAATGGCTAGCATGGCTAGACACTCATATTGGTTTGAGTCTTGTGGGTTAGAATTATATTTTTATGGAATTTAACTAAGTTAAAATGAAAATACATACTAAAATTTTGACCTTTTTTAGGAAAAGTGTAATGGTATTCATTGTAAGATGCTTATTTCTCCTTTAAAAATAATTTCATTTTACCTACTTGCAAGCTTCCAAAATCAGGGGACAATATATTCCTCCAAAAAAAGGTAACAACGACTGCAGTCCAGTGCACAGATTTCCCCTGCCACGGCATAACTGACTGCTTTTGCCACGTATAGGATGTATGGGCACAGTTCAGACAGTCTGTCCCATGCCATGTTTCCTTCCTCAAATCTGCTTGATGCAACTGAAGAGGAGGTTACAAAGCTGCCTTGGAACTCTTCCACTTGTGATCTGCATCCTACAATATGGAATATTCTAAATATCATGGGCTTTCCCTAGCTAACAAGCTGGTTATTCTGGCTATGCATGAAGATACAGATTTGGGTCTTAATTAACATCTGTAGTTTAATCAAACCATTTATGATCCTGAGAAATCTGAACTGTAGACTTTCTGGTTTTTCTGATGACAGACAAATACCATAAACAAAAAGGAACTAAAATAATGGTTTAGTACATAAAGCGTTTGCACCAGCTATGGCTGTGGTAACTTTTGTGGAAAACTGGGAATTCTGAAGATCATATTTTTCAGTGTCTGACGAAGGTTTTAAAGATAATAGACATGAGAATAATATATTAGGGACCTCACAAAAGTTTTTGGTGTTTAAGTTTAAACAGCATTCTATTTAATTTTACAGGGGCTAACTCTCCTGCAGTGACAATGCTGTAAATCTCTAGCTAGGCCCAGTTTTATTATAAAATAAGTTGGCCCAAAAGAGAAAAATCTGGAATAAAATGCCGTGGAAGTGGATTGGCCTGTTTAGTCTGGTGACCTAGTGAAACAGTGCGGGACTTTATAATCTTCAGTGCAGACAGGTCTTCATTGTTGAAGGAAGCAGGAAGTGTAAAGAGGGCTGTAATTGCATATTCTTTAATAAGAAATATAATTGTTGCTTTCTCCAAACAGATCTCAGACAGATTTTAATAGCGTGCACACATTGAAAAGCCTCTGAAACACACCCTTCTACCCTAATTTGTTCATATACATTGATATATTCTAATGTATTTACACCCTCTAAAAATGTAGTCCATGTAGAGCATTTCTGATGTGCAGGGTTCCTTACTCTTTTTTTCCTTTTAGGTTGACTATGACGTAGAGAAATATAATGGAGCAAGATTCAGTAAGAGAAAAAAAGGTCCATTAGGTTTCTTCTGATACTTTGAAGTTTCTGTCTTAAAATAAGGGCTTATCATTGCCATGATTATAGTGGTCAGTCTTTATGGCAATGTCAGGGCCATGCCGTCTTCTGTATTCGCTGGAATAGTTCCAGTTGTGCAGCATGTTTTAAAAAACCCCAGAAAAACAGTATTGTATTTTGTTTCAGGAAACTTCGAATTAGGAAAGTACATTTGTGAAGTAGTATAATTTTCTTTGCTGAATTTGAAGGGATCACATCTTGTGTTAAACTAATATCAATATAAATCTTGATCAATATGAGGAAAAGCGGTGTTGTGCAAAGCCTATCGTAACTACTGAATATGAAGTTCAGCAAAAGCAGACATGAGCTTCTCCTAACATAGCTTTATCTTTGGTGGCTGAAATTCATTTTTTCTTATTTCTTCATGTTCTATACTCTTGTTCTAGTCATTACAAAACAAATAGTCTTCTTAACTGGCATTAGGTGTATGGCTTCCCATGAACCGTGGTAACTGAGGCTTGAGATTTATGAACGATTGTTTAGTTTTCATCAAACTTCTTCAATCTGTAGATCTAAACAAAATCATGCCGTACGTTGGAAATGAGTTCAGTAGTGACTGTCCTTCAGCAGCTGTGCTAAATTCGTATTGTTTTGTAGCGCCATGGACAGCTTTTTTTCAGGACAATTGAGATCACATTGAGTATCATATTTTAAAAGACTTGAATTCTTCTTTCTGTGAAATGTGAAGTTAGGAAAACATTAGCTTTTCATCCCAGGAGACTCACGCCTTCAGTTTATTTGTAGAAAAGATAACACCATGGATAGTGGACTTGTAAGATTCTCCATGATGACCCGACTATAATAATCAGCTTAAAAATGTTAAAGGTTTCAGGCTTTGTACTCATAAAGCTCATGTATTTTTTTGTTTTACTACACAAAAAAAAGCTACATTCTCTTGTAAATTTGACATTGGCTTTAGAATATAAATACTCATCTTGATAGTAACCAGTGAGACTTCACGAACTCCTTTTATATCTTCCACTAATCAGTCACCCCCTGATAAAGGCTTCACTTGCTCGGATGACCTATGTGTGAAGTATCCCATTTCTAGTCCCTGAGGGGTATTCAATATGATCTGTCTGATCAAGGAAGAGTAGGACAGTCTGCAGTATTTACTATCAGCAGTATCTACTGATGATATTTATACAACTGGGGTTTAGAAAGAGAGTTCATAAAAAAGTATATCTGCAGAAAGAAGAAAAGGACCACTACTGTTTGTCATAGTTCATATGATTTGTCTTTTTCAAAACCACATGTCGAGGTAAGTTGTACCCATGCAAGCAGGAAAATGAAATCGTGGTTTGCTACTGCTTGGCAATATTCATGCAGTGAGTCAAGTCAACAATACCAAGGTTGAGAAGAACACAAACCAAGGACGTTGCCCATACAAATGATACATCCTGGTTGCTTCCTCATGAACTCTTCCATGAAATCTCGCTGCACCCATCTTGATTGCATATGCTAATCCTGGCTTCTTAATTGACTCATAACAGATTTATCTGGATTTCCAACTTCCTCTTGTCTTTAGGATGTTTTAAAAGAAAAACGATTACATTTAAGATATTAATGACAATAACAGCGTTTTCTGCTAGAGGTGTTAGGAGCCAAATTTTGCTTTTATTTATATGGGACTATTTAAAATCAAAGAGCTCGAGTCTGTTCTGTGCTAGGGACCTTTTGATACCCACATAGTAAAAAATGGCCTTAGCAGCAATGGAAGACAGTTCATATAGTATATTTTCCAAATTTTACCTCATACAGTAAAATTGAGAAAAAGCCCCTAGCTTTTAGAACAAAATATATATAACAAGTCAAAAGCCAGTTTGTTTGGATGAAAATGAGCCCAGAAGTGCTCATGCAGACTTGTATATTCTCCCTCTCTTCCCCTAAATCAGTCACTGTCACTATTAGGCCTGCAGAAGTAGGAAAAGGAGGGCTTTGATATTATCTGTATGGAATATGGAGATTTTGAGGCATGTCCCTAGCATAAACAGATAATTGTCCTTTGTTATTCCTTATGCTAGATGCGGAACTTGTTTATTTTTACTCAGGATTTAGGAACTCTTTACATAATAGTTGTTAATGTTTTTTGTCATATGAACAAAATGAGATTTAATTAAAGAAGAAGTAGAATGAAAATGGCCTTTCTTCTTCCTTTTTTTTTTTTTTAAATTTAACTCCTATTGTGGACTTGTACAGGGCTTTTTTCATTTGTTTTTTTGGTTTTTGTTTCTCCTTAGCAAGGCACTTTGTAGTCATAGTCTTGCTTGGTAACCCACCGTATTGTTGTTGGTGGTTTGGTTTTTTTATATTCAGTAGATTAAATCATACTATCCTATTTGGGATCTTCCCACCATTACAGCTTTTGCCACCCATAACCTTATTTCATGATCAAAGGGGAAATAAAGGGAAAGCAGTAATGTTAATAGGCTTTCCCATGCAGTCTCTCTGGGAATGGTCTTTTTATAAGTGTCTTGAACTTGACCTCTTCAGAAGGCCCAAAGGTCCAACACACATTTTTAAGGTTGCATTTAAATTTTAATATTTTTATTCTGTGAAGCCATTTAAAACCTGGCCCTCAAAACACAAAGCATAAATCTTTCAGGACAGTCATACAGTAAAATTGATGTGTGCGGAAGAGAAGTTCCGGAAAACCCCTAAAGCTCTGTTGCTTTGCTTTTCATGTTGTTTTATAGATACGCTCCCTACAACACTACCAAATAATCAAACAAAATCCAATGAATAATATTGTGATTTCATCACTCCAGCATTTGAACTTGCAAATACAATTTAGCAATGAATTAAGAGAGGAAAAGTTTTGCATTGCCCCACCCTCGTTATAAAAATGTTCTTCAGAGCCAAATATTTGAGGCATTAGAAAGATTTACAGTAATAATATAAGTAGCTATAATGAACTTGGGAACAAGGGAGTCTTGTAAGAGATTCTCAGAATGAGAGAGAGGGTTTGTAAGCAATTCTATCAACACTAAATAAATATTTAGGAAGATTGGCTTCTCTTAGTGAGTCTGTATAATAATTGTAGTGCTAATAGGAAGTATATGATTTGGATATGAGAAGATACATATCTCTGAGTCCATACAACTTGTTTGTGTGGGTGAATCTAGTTCTCATTAAAGGTACTGGTTTGACTGTCCTGATTGCTGCAGTCTTCTTTCCATGAAAATAAGTCAGCTTTGTCACCAGCTGTGCAAGGTTTCCAGCCATCCCTCAGTTCATCTGAGGGCAATCTCTTCTGTCTGCAATCTCTTTTTTTTGGATGGTCAGCAAGGCAGCCAGATGTGACAGGTCAATTTGATACTATACTTGGAAAGGAAAAGAGCAGGTGTTAAATGATTGAACTTGACCTGTAGGTGGGGGTCACACTGTTGCCCATCACTATAATGTCAGCGTGCACTCTCCAAGCTTGGTAACACACACAATTCCTGTTTAAGTTTCCTTTGTTTACTTGTGCAACTTTCCTAGCTCCAATTCCTGAATCCAATTCTCTGACCATACCAGAACACAGAGAAAACTGGGGAACGGGGAAAGCCAAAGCGTGAGGGAGGCAGGCGAGAGTGGCTACCGGTCACCTCTGGTACATCTGCCCTGACACCCCTGCTCAGTGTCCTGCTGCAAAGGGAGTGGCAGGGATGGAGCGTGACCTCTTGTTCCCGACACTTGTCCTGGCTTCCTATGTGCAAGGCTGAGCCGAGGATGTGGGCACAGAAACAGGGAATCCCGTTGAAATTGCTGGAAAAAAACTCTCATTAACTTAATGAGATTTGGAACATTACAAGGGAACTCCAGCTGGAACCAGATCTGAACCCGAGTGTGAAACATTCCTGAATACACTACCACAAACTTGTTTCAAGGAGAATATGTGCTCAGACATACAAATGGCTAGATTCTGATCTCGGTAACGCCAGCGTGAGTCTCTTGACTCATATAAACTGCACTCAGAGGACTAGCCCTGAAGACTATAAAATGAAGATGCACACATGCCACAGAAGACTGTGAAACGAGGGTGGAGCTATGAAGATTTAGCCACACACCTTGCTGGATCACCTTAAGACAGGTAGACTTGGCAGCAGTTGGCTGAGACGGGACTTTCATCCTGCATAATCACTACTTTCCATAATTAAGTGCAGAGTCTGACTGGGTTCACACTTCATTGTGCTGTAGTCTAGCTATGCTCAGATCCCAATACCAGACTTCTTGCCCAGCTCTCTAACAAACACACTTTGCTTTCATTTCTTTAAGATAAGTAGCTGACCTGCCATGATTGTTGGGCTTCTTGGGGGGAAAAGGACTGCCTCGTGAATATCAAAAAGAGAGATGGAGGAGAGAAGAAACAGATTCTCCCTCCAGCATAATGCGATAAGGCAGCAGGATGGGCTCAAAATAGGCAGAGGAAGTGCTGAATGACCCAAGCGATGACAGGCTTGGTGGCATTCTCCTGTGTGTATAGAAGACACTTGTTTTGTCCATATGTGTCCATACTGTAGCTGAGAAACTACTGTAGTGTTCTCGTGGAGTGATATTCAGACTGCAAGTTTAGTCCAAAAGGGAAAGCCAGCCTGTTTCCATCTAGTTGATAAACTTTTGAAAAATGTCAGTAGATGAAAGATCTTTACATTAACTAGTCTGTATTCTTTTCCATCTGTGGAAGTACCAAAAGCTCTCACTTCGATCAAAGTTAATGTGAGTTTTCCTGAAACAAGAATTGGTCCTTGGTAGAGCTTTGACTTGTCACCTATTTAAGAGTGTTTTCATTATTTTCTGATTACTTACCCGTGTTGCCAAATTTAACTTTTCTTTATTAAGTAATTTAGTGTTCAGAGCTCACAGAAAACTTAACGTCATCCATCTCTTTCATTTTAACTGATTCAAAGCAAACTCCATTTATTAAAGCAGATCCTTTTTTTTCGCATTGCACATCTGAACTTGCAGTGAGAGAGACTAATACAAAACAAATAAAAACTTTCTTTTTTGAAACTTTTGAACAAGTTAAAACACATCCAAAACTCTATTCGCAGTAATTGATACTAATTAAAATGCTGAAGCTGCATTAACAAGAAATGAAAAGGAGTATTTTGGGTCTTATCTTTTGCAACGTGAATGTTCTTCATGCTCAGCTTTTCATAAATGTGGAAATATTATACCTTGTATTATTTCCGTGGTAAATGCTATTGCTGTTTGGCATTTTATGGGGTGTGGTTTATAATTTTATTAACACCATCTGTTGTTTAAAAGATAATATAGAATGTTTAAAAATTACCAAAAATGCTGGTGTACACAGAATCAGGAGCAACATTTGCAGTTTGCTCTTTGCCTGGCAATTTATCTGCACATAAAGCTGATTCATTTTGAAGCCAGTTGAATTTAACTCCTTATGGTTCATGTGATGCTTTAAATATCTCCACTGGACTATGCATTAAATACTGTTAGTATCGTGAACACATTCTCTATCTGAAACAGCCTTTGCTGGCAGTTCTCCTTGAAAATGCTAAAGGGTAAGGAGGGAAATGAAAGGCCATATTATGAAAGGACTAAGGACCCTGAAGATCACCTTCAAATAGACTTACATGTCTTTAAAAGGGAGAGGTGGGCCAGCAAGATGAATGAGGAATGGATTTGTTTGCGTGAGTTATGTTTCTGCTAGAAATGCTTAGACACATCTAAAGGCAAAAAAGACTTTTTAATTACTGAATAAATGTTTTTCCTGAAGCTGAATGGAAACACAGCATCATGGGCAGGTGGTTTTACACATTTCACTCCACCCACAGCCTGAGAGCAGAGCCAGTTAAAATACAAAGGCAGGAGAGGTCATAAATACAGGAGGTAAGGGATGCTTGAGTGAACTTGGAGGAAGATCAGTGATAAAAGACCAGGAGAGATGCCTGTGGTTGGCCTGCATCTTAGCCAGCTGGAGAGCTATTTCGGCTTTGCTTAACAGGCAAACCATCATGGCCTTCTCTGATCTTTATCTATTACCCGACTGCTTAAAATAAATAGTCAGTTGCATTTAGGGAGAGAGACAAAACACTATTAGATAAGAATTTGCCAGTCACGATTTGACTCTTCCGGATTTATGGGGCAGAGACAATTGCTCTCTTTTGCTAGAGATGTACAAAAAAGAAGATACTTTCCAGCATGATCCCACGAAATAAAATCCGTAACGCTTTGGCTTCCAGCTACAGATTTCCTATCTGAAGAATATGCTAGGAGGACAAGTCCCCTGTTACCAAGGAACAGAAAAACCATGTTAAGGAAAGGCCCATCAGCCTGCTACTGGCTGCCAACACAAATATTTTGGACTGAGAAAAACTGCACTTCAAGCTAACAAGAATCCAGGTGACAGACATTTTATTTAACTTGATACCATAACTTTATCTATAAGGAAAAATGGCCTAACATAGCTATTCCAGGGAAAAAAAATGTTCCAGCTATTCTCATACAGTATTCACATTCTGGGGTAAAAAAACCAAAACCCAAACAAATAGACAAAACCTCTGGCATGGGTGTATACACTTTATCTTGGAATTAGGCTGATTTTTATTCTAGAATAATTATTCCACTCACAATGCAGAGTAATTATTCCAGAATAAAGTCTTTTTTTTACTGCAATGAAGTGTCCACAGGGAGCTATCACAGAGTAGTTATCCCAGAATTGCTATGCTGCTTAACTTCCCCCGTGTAGACAAGCCTTAAGAAATGATATCCAAAAGAAGATCGAGGAGAAGAAAAAAAAAAGTGTCTGTGCATGTGTTATAGCATAAAGCGTGAGTGCTAAAAGTTATACATTGTAATGTAGATGCTGTAAACCACACATTTATCCCAGGAAGGTACACGGTAATAGCAGCAGAAAAGGCTTTTGTGGAAACATGTAATAAGAATTCACACCTTTTCTTTTCATTTAAAAGTTACTTTCAAATATTTCAAATTGAGCTTTTGTCTTTATTCAATGCAGATGCTCTGTTTACTAAACAATTTTATAGTATTCCCTCTCTGGATCTGCTGGGAAGCTGTGATTAACAGTGATGTTCAGCCTTTTGGAATAGGGTAGCCCTGGTACGGTGCTGGGTCGTAACTCCTTAAATGAGCTGAAATGCTCAACCTTTGGCGTGTGCCTCAACAACAAATTAAATTCAAGGGTGAGAATGAGGAATGCTTTATTAGCTGAGCTGGTACACCTATTATATTAATACTTTACTGAGATGCATAGTGCAGTCCACCCTCTCTCTTCCTTCAGGCTGAGTAATGTATAGTTGTAACTGTATTCATTATGTTTGGGTCATGTTTTCATGCTCTTGGAACTTGTAAAAAAAACCCTCAAAAACTACATATAAGTCACAAGACTCCTGGAGTTTGTGGTCCTGGACAAGAGTTTGACTGTCCTGCCGCCTTATATCATTCTCAAGGCTTCCTTAACTATGGGTGACCCAGACAGGATCATCTCCTCTGACTCCTGTCACACCCTCATGACAGGTACCCTTACGATATCCCTGGAGTGTCCCAATCTCATCCCTGGGGCATACTGTGTGACGTGCCATTGGACTTGTCCCCACTCCCACAGTCACTGTGGTATCCCTGGCAAAACCCTTCTAACACTTGGTCCCATGCGTGGCCCAGCACTGGGGCCCCTGCCCACCAATATGATCTAAGGCACATGTGTTGCAGGCAACTCACACAGCTGGGGAAGGCAGGGAGGAGGAACATAGGATCATAGAATAGTTTGGGTTGGAAGGGACCTTTAAAGGTCATCTAGTCCAACCCCCCTGCAAGGAGCAGGGACATCTTCAACTAGATCAGGTTGCTCAGAGCCCTGTCCAACCTGACATTGAATGTTTCCAGGGATGGGGCATCCACCACCTCTCTGGGCAACCTGTGCCAGTGTTTCACCACCCTCAGTGTAAAAAATCTCTTCCTTCTATCTAGTCTAAATCTACCCCCCTTTAGTTTAAAGCCATTCCCCCTTGTCCTCTTGCAACAGGCCCTGCTAAAAAGTTTGCCTCCATCTTTTTTATAAGCCCCCTTTAAGTACTGAGAGGCTGCAAGAAGGTCTCCCCGAAGCCTTCTCTTCTCCAGGCTGAACAACCCCAACTCTCTCAGCCTTTCTTCATAGGAGAGGTGTTCCATCCCCCTGATCATTTTCGTGGCCCTCTTCCGGACACGCTCCAACAGGTCCGTGTCTTTCTTATGCTGAGGGCTCCAGAGCTGGACGCAGTACTC
>NW_008825260.1:987052-1006361 GCF_000699105.1 Pygoscelis adeliae
GACCCAGGTGCAGGACCTTGCACTTGGCCTTGTTAAACCTCATGAGGTTCACGTGGGCCCACTTCTCGAGCTTGTCCAGGTCCCTCTGGATGGCATCCCATCCCTCTGGCATGTCAACTGCACCACTCAGTTTGGTGTCATCTGCAAACTTGCTGAGGGTGCACTCGATCCCACTATGTCATTGATGAAGATATTAAACAGTACCGGTCCCAATATGGACCCCTGCGGGACGCCACTTGTCACCAGTCTCCATCTGGCCATTGAGCCGTTGACCACTACCCGCTGGATGCGACCATCCAACCAATTCCTCACCCACCGGACAGTCCACCCATCAAATCTGTACCTCTCCAGTTTAGAGAGAAGGATGTTGTGGGGGACCATGTCAAAGGTCTTACAGAGGTCCAGATAGACGACATCTGTAGCCCTTCCCATGTCCACTGATGGAACATAATGTTCAAGCATGAGGTAGAAAGCGCTAGTTCTGTTGGGAGCATCAAAACAGGCCGACCAGGCATCATATCTACCAGACAAGGCGCCCTGACAAGCACCGATGTTAACTCTGTGCCTGGTGCGCAGCACCTGGCTGGTGACAGCTGCCGCCTTGAGCCCAGGTCCGAGGTTTCTCAGCTGCTCTGGGTACCTATCACAAGCCAAACGATTCTGCGGTGGCCTCCCAGGCAAGGAACAACTGACCCCGCGCCTGTAATTTTGGGATAGGTGGAGGAACACCACTGTGTTTTGTTTGGATTTTGATTTTTTTGCCTGGAGCAGGCAGGTCGCCCATCCCAAGGCAAAGGCTGGTGGGCACTGTCTTCTGGAAGGTCACCAGGTAGCCCTCCCCAGATTGGGAGAGAGCAGCTTGTCGTTTGCAAACCCACCGGCCTTCTAAATCCAGGCAACTGCGGGGGGAGAGGGAGCTCTGTAAGGTCTCTGCCAAGCCTTGCCGTGACCTTAGGTGCTGCCTCAGTGGACACGGCTCCGGCAAGGGGAGAGCCATGTGCAGTGCCATCTGGGCCCACGCTGGCGAGGTGACCCTCCCTCCGGCACTCCGGCTGCGGACACCTGTGCCTCTGTCTGCCTCCAGAGCCCCAGCCCCTGCCTCTCTCTCAGATCTTGCCCTGGGAACCGCTCAGGCATCTCCCTCCATCTCTCTTCTCTGCGGACAACGGTGACAAGCCGCTGTCTGTCCACCCCAGCTAGTCCAGAGGCCGGCAGCACAGGCAGTTGGGATGTGGATCTCCATGGCCCCTGTACCAGGACGGCAGAGATGCCTGTGCAACCTCCTGAGACCTCGCTTGCCCCTGCAGCCACGCAGCAGGTGTAGGCACCACCGGAGACTGGCTCGTCTCCTGCCACCACAGGCTCCTACAGCTCTCCACAGCTGCCCCAGAAAACGGGGGGAGAAGATTGCCTTGATGTGCCTTTGATTTCACTAAGTTCGAGAGGACACCCTCAGCCAGTAGAAATAAATAATATTCTAATAATCAGTATTGAGAAGAATCTCTCAAATCCTGTAGGGCTAATTCCCGCAATATATGAACACTCTTCCTAATTTCTTGTTTGGGGAAATGTGGAAAAAAATCACCCACCAAAAAAACAGGGTTGGGAGGGGTTGTTTGTTTTCGTCAGTCTTCTAGCTCTTCTTGTGTTTTCATCTTGCTCAGCAGGACTGCCAGACCTTTCCCTTCGTGTTCTGATACGTCTTCTTTGTGATCTGGATGCAAACAGTAATTGCAGAAGCATTTGAATTTTTAAAAAACGTTATGAACTTTTTCTTTTAGAATTGTCAGTAATGTTTGGGCTCAAATTTGAGAGTTGGCTGATGAATCCCATGCTGGAGTGATATTATTCCTACTTTTTTGGCACCAGATACTTGTTCCTATTGCTTTCAACTATTTTCAGACAGGAATAAAAAATATTTGTGCTGATTCTGATAATCAGCTTGTTCTTGCACACTTTCTTAACTGTGATATAGCTAAGGGCAATCTTGTTACCCTTTCAAACACGCCGAGAGGAGGTCACAGTTAATGCCTTTGCAATAAATGGGGCAGTCTGTCCACAAACCATGGAGGCATTCCCATATTGGCTTGCACTTAGTTTATGTTTTTCATAGTCTTTCTTCCTGCAATCCTGATCATTAACAGTAGGAAAATGAGCTATGCTACAATCCAGGCTAATTACCGTGTTTTAACACTCATTTTAGGCAAGAGTAGTGCTGTTTAAAACCATGTCAGCAAGTCGCACACTGATGGGAATATAACTCACCTTTTTACCCTGTAACACTTGTATTACTGTCCGCTCAAACCCTTCTCTGTCGTGTCCTATATACCTCACCTTATTATAAGGAGCCTGCCCTTGGTCCATCAACCATTGTGACTGTTATAGTAAGAATCTTAATTATTTAGCCATGATTTCCCTTGTCTTGTTTTCCCTTAACTTTAGGGTTTCTCTGCCACACCTTTCCAAATCTAAAACCTGGAAAAAAAATCAAATAAATGATTTTCTTTATTTTAAAGCTTGTTTCTTTTTGTTCCGCTATAGGTAAGGGAAGTATATAATTCTGACACCTGAAAAGTCTGGGTAGTACACAGACCTGCAAGATAATACCTGCTGTGGTTTTACCTTGCATGACTGAGGGAAAGGTCTTTTCCTTCCAGCATATTGCCTGCATTTCTGTAGGGGGCTCATTTTGTGAATGCAACTTCTGTTGGGATTCATGTCCCCAACATTCATTTGCAGAGATGTGCAAAGCAATCAGTCTGACATCTCTGGCCCCCCAGTTGCACCGAGGGGATTGGGGTTGGTGTATATGGAATGATCTTGGCCTCCTGAAGAGCAATATGAGGATATGAGGATTGCAACTGAGACTATATTACCTTTTTTTTTTCCTTTCAGAGAACCTTGTTGGTCTGAATCCTGTTTTGATCCTGAGATGAAACAGGCTAAGAAAACTCGGCTTGCGTTTTCAAAGTGGGGAACGACTGGAGTGAAATAGGTAGGCAGGAATCACATGGTGATGGGCCTCACGCTATTCATGTCAGTTCTTAAGTTCTCCTTGTCACTTCATCAAAAAAAAAAAACAACAACCAACCTTAATTAAACTCTAATGTTTTTCCAAAACACTGTGTTGCCGTGTAAATCTACTGGCCCAGTGACAGTTACACAGGCCACCTATGTAACATAGCTGCGTGGAGACACCACAGTCCCTACTGACTGTCACCCACAGAGCTAAAAATGGGATTAACCCTGGCATGGCGTCTCATGTACAATGAAGTATATTTGTTTTGGTGGAATCTCTGTGACCCCCTTTATTCCTTATTACTCTTGATGTTTTACCTCCTGTTACCAAGGTGTATCAGAGTATAAAAATAAGTCTCTTTTGTGCACTGGATATAAACAGAATCGATTTAAATGTGCCATTTTGCTCTCACAGACCCAACAAAAAGTCCCTTAAGGTTTAGGTTTATCAAGTGTGTGAACTTTACCCAAGACCCATGGTGCTGACATCTCTGTATGATTCATAAAGAAACGTTCTGTTTACACATCAGCATGAGCCTCAAGAAGCAGAGTTGAGACATGGCTTGAAATATAGGACAGAAATTGAATGTAATAAAGAAAAGCATTTGATTTTCCCATAAAAGTAGCAGATACAAGTTCAGCAAGTGAAACACGAATATGCGTATTACTATCAGTGCTTCAGACAGGCTTCCAATCCAAAGCTTTTGTTCAGAGGCTTGTGACTCATCTATAAATATTTACCAAGGTGGCAAAATTGGCACCAGGGAGCTTGTATTAAAAGAGGAGGTTTTTCTAAACAGACATTTTATCAGAAGAATAGGTGTTCCATCTTGGAGTTTTGTGAAATGATATATGAAATTTCTACTCTGAGGTGGAGTATCCTAATGCAGAACATCCATAGGACTGCAAACAACAAACGCAGAAATGGACCGTTTTGCATTTAATTTTTTATTTTTTTTAAAATGAAGCTTGGGTCAAAACAGATTTCAAAGAAGAAAATAACCAGCTTTAAAATACTTAAGAATAATTAAAACATAATTCTACCGTATTTTCAGGAAAAAATATATGTGTTATAATAGATCTCAGAAGCGTTATTTCACTTGGAAACACATTTGAAAGAACTGCATGTTCTCAGAAGTGTAATCACATTAGAAGTAGTTCATTAAAATGGTTCTAACTTTTTGAAGCGTGTTAAGTCTGCAGTATCTATTCATGTGAGGTAAAATTGCAGACTGAAAAACTTGTAGATGTCTGATAGTACAGAAGTTACTGTTGTTATAAATCAGTCTTTTCTGTGGTTAAATGATAGGGTGGAGAAGGGTGAGGGTGAAGCCAGTAACTATCTTTCCTCTCCATCTAATTTGAGGGAACATTAAAAGATGAATGAGAAAAGGATTTTCTTAATTTTACAGCAGCTCCACAGCTCTCTGAGTTTAGCTGCTATTTTTTTTTTTTTTTTAATTTCTGCTAAAATGGACCTCCATTGAGATAAAGCAATGTGTAAGACACTGCCTTTTCAGAGGCAGTGTGCTCCTAGACTGAAGAAGCAGGATTTCCAAGCTGCGTCAGATGCTGTTTGGGAACAGAATCCTGCCTCTCTCTGCTCTGCCTTTCATATGTCGGCTGCTCATGTTGTAGGACACTAATTAACACTAATGGGCCTTAATGATAAGGAAGATCTGCTCAAACCAAAGGTATACATAGGGCAGCACCACTTCTCTCCACAGCAGGACAACAATCAAAATTGATGTGCAAATGGCCACTGACAGATGCTTGTTAAAGATCGATGACTTTTCCTTTTTTTGTTTTTACCTTTTCTCATGTTTTTTATTCCTTCAATTTTTTTTTTTTTTTTTGCAATCTTTGGTGGCTTTCTAATTTAGATGACAAAATGTAAATAGGAGATGAATCTTTTAGTTGTAGGGCTGCACGTCCATGATCCTCATTTTTAAAGAACAGCACATGGCCAACGTCTCTGAATATCAAAACAATTTTATTTAGGTCTCTCTTTTTGGGAAGCTGTAAGAGCATTATCTGATTTACCATGATCTGTGAAATTGCATCCAGGAACTGCCTAAACTTTTAATTTCTTTTTTTCTCCACCACTATATATTTATTATTTAACTGCTGTGGAGCATTTGGCCAAATAGTAAGATTATGTCTACATTCCAGGAGTGATACGTGGCCTCAGTCAAGGATGAGGGCTGAATGATTTTTTTTTGCAAGCTGTTTTGTTTTTGTTAAATTAATAGGAAAAAGATTATTCTGACCCAGCAAGTTTATAATCAAAGTCTACAACAGGATACAACAAGGGGCTGAGGCAGATGAATAGGCAGTAAACATGTCAAGAGGAGGAAGAGGAGGAGGAGGAGGAGGAGGAGTAGAAAAGCATATTTTTTCCATAAGAAATAGTAATTTCCACTCTTTACCTGTTTGGTCACTGTTTCTTCTGGTATACAGATTCCAGGAAAGATTATTTGCAAGTGAATGAGTCCTCCATCTTGCAAACACCTGTACAGGTGACTAAATCCACACATTTGCTTTAGAGGATTGAGGCTCCATGGTTTTACACTTTTGTAACTTCAGCCTCATGTTTGATTCTGTTTTTTAATTACCTTCTTGTCTAGTGTCGTAGTGACAAAATGGCAATCAGGCACTTCTGCTTTTATATTTACAGTAACTTTGAGTGATCATATGGGGACTCACACAGGAAAGCATAACTTACTTTGAACCTCCCACCCTTTCCTCATGTATGGCTTAAAATAAGTAGGCACAGTTATCAAACTCTTGTCAGGACTTGTAACTTGTCTGCAATAACAAGGTTAACCAGCAATAGCAGTCTATGCTCTGTGGTTGCATGCCAGTAAAACACTGACAAATTGAAAACTGTAATGAGAATAAACACATTATGAATATACCAAGCACATTGACACTTTTACATTTGGAACTGCGGTCATGGTAAGCTGCCTTGCCCTAACCAACCCCTGCCTTTTGAAATAGGGCCCCATTTTAAACTTATCATATGCTCTAAAACAGTGGTAATAAATGTGTCCCATGTGCCATAACCCTAGGTTTTCAAGACATGGTTTAAAATGATTTGCCTGCTTGGTGTATTCCTACTTCCCCCAGTAAACAAGATTGAACGTTAATAACAAGAATGGTTTCATAAATGAAAACGTAAATTGTCATGGAGCTGAATAGAGTTATAATTTATAGGCAATCAGAATCTTCAAGCAATAATTGTTCTATTATTTTCGTTTGGGTTTCTTTTAGTATTTTTTTTTTTCCCCGCAGATATGATTTGGCATGCGTTGATTAATAAAAAGTTCACTAAATATCATTTTCCAGCAATGAATTCTCCTGAAATGAGCTCAGTGATGTTCTGCAAATCACGTAGAGGATTCTACAGACAGAAAAGTGTGACTTCCTGGTTTGGTATATAGCACGTATACACGCGGTAAGGATGTGAAAGGGTAGGTTGCTACACCAATTATTCGTGTAGTATTTGCCTCTTTGCATGTAAAAGTGGAGGGAACAGGGTTGTTTGATTCCCCTTCGCTGCACGTATTGTTTCGGAGCGTGGAACAGCGCAGTTGCAGGCAGTCGGTGCAGTGGGCAGCCCTGGCACGGAGAAGCACAGCTCTCAGCAAGCAGGTGTGTCGCAGTCAGGAGCGAGCTACATTGGCAGTGCTGTGAGGGGAAGTTTGCGCAGCGATTGCCAGCACTGGCTGGAGCAGTCATTATCTTTCTGCTTTGCATGAGCCTTCTCAACGTCTGTTTAATTTCCCCCTCCTTCCTACCCCTCCAACAGGTGAGGTTTGGCCAGTACCCGTAGGGGACATGTCCTGCAGGAGAGGAATGGCAGGGTAGGAAGGAAACTTTGGACCCTGGAGTAATTCAGGCAACCCAGGGCAATGCTGCCAGTGGCTGGAAACAAAAGCGAGTGCTTTTGAGTCTCCAAAGCTGTTTGTGTTGTGGAGGATCTGCTCCCAGCCGAGCCCTGGCATCTGTGCAGGACCTGACAGCCTGCCTTGTGGGTGTCCTAGGCAGCCCGAGAACTACGGCACTAGCCTTTGTTGTCACTCAGATTTGGGGAGCAGGATGTCAAAAAGGCAAAGGAAGGAGGTGGGGCCATAGACCTATTATCCCTCCTTATCAGCTCGTGGAGCAGGGCCAGTACCTGAGGGAACAGCGTGGAGCGTGATTGCTCACCTCCCATGGAGAGAGGGTGCGTGCCTTGAGACTGTAGCTGGGTGGTTTTACTATCCTGCCAAAAATTCAGAAATTTCCCTCTTTGTATCAGGATGAAACAAGTGTTCTAAGGTGGCTCTGGAGAAGCCAGTAATCTAGAAGTTATTAGGACACTCACATGGAAGATAGAGACCCATGCTGCAAGCCCTGATTTTGCTTCATTCAAATCTGACATTTGAACCTGCCAGAGGCCATGTACAACAGATGTCCCCTTTTCACCATCCTAGAATTTTTTCAAGGGTGTGATTTTCCCCACCTCTCTGCACAAATCTCTCCTCCACCCTGTGTGAATTATTTAGGCATCAGAAGAGAGGCCAAACAGAAGACATTAGAGACACCAGCATGGATTAAGACAGTCTGAAGCTGCGGGCTCAGCATCAGGCAAAGTTTTGTCATTGCCTCACTTCAATAAAGTTCCCTCCTGGGGAAGGACAGGTGATAACAGAGGGAAAAGGACTGCACCATTCCCCAAAAGTAGACTCAATCCCATCTTAGTCTTGATGGCAGGGGTGACGGGGTCGCTAACACTGAGGAGAGGATGTGTATTTGCAAGGGTGAACGGGCAAAGCTGCCTGCCTCTGTAAATGCTTTCTGAGGGCTGTAACCGTGTTGTCTAACTTCAGCGCCCTGAACTAGCTGATGCAGGTGCCTACATCTTCCTGTGGGCTATACAGAGAAATTAGGCTCTCAGATCAGTTGCCTGAATGTAGGAGTCTAGTGCCATTTGAGACACCCTCATGTCACCTGCCTGGCCTGCAGCTGCTACAGCAGAAGGGCATAGCTCTCCTGTAGTGCCTGTGTTATACCTGTCAGCCTTGGGCTGATATCTGGGCTACCCTAAATTATTCCAAGCACTTGATGCTTAATTCTGAACAAAGTAATTGAATCCTGGGCTCCTACTTTTAATTACCTTGAATTGCACCTGGTCTAGACGCCTGGTGTAAAGCATGCCTATATAGGTGGTATGACAATCTCCGGGGTCTGAGCAGATCAGCTGGGAGCCCTAATCTTGCAGTCCTGGCACCCTTGGGAAGAGCACAAACTTGGTTTGGAAAGCTCACGCGGGAGCTCCCATCAACGCTGGGCTCTGCTGGGGGAGGTCAGATGGCAGGACTTATATCATGTTTCCATCCAAACTCTTCTCACTCTCCTGTTTTATTTTCTCATCTCTCCCTGGTGATTGATGACTAACTTCATCTGTGATTCTGTGCTGAAGCTTACATTAATGCAATTTCTTGGATCACCTTCAGATTTGGCTTCTTCAATAGAAATACGGTATTTGCTCCTTTTCCAGTCAACAGACTTAAATGCTTTCCATTTCAGTAATTTACAGATTCGGATGGCACTGAACTGGCTCTTGGAAAATACTAAATAAAGCAGATAAAAATGTTGAAGTAACAGTATTAATTTACTCATTTTGCCTTCCCAAGGTGTTAAAGATAGAAACAATGCTCCAGAATAATTTTCTTTTGAGTGAGCTGAGGTTTGAGCTTTTACCACAGTAACAACTTTCTGAGGAAGACTGAATTGTTCTACCTGCCGGTTCTGTCAGGTCATCTGCCATATTGATGTGTTTGGCACAGACATAAACTTCATTGCAGCTAAAGAAAACTTTTTCAGTGATTCTCTGCTTTTCTACAGCACTGCCTTTGGCTAGTCTTAGTAGCCAAGCTAAGGGTAAACCTGTGCTGCAGATAGCAGCATTGCATGGAGCTGTGCAATAACGCAGAGCTTCATGAAGGTTAATATACTCTGCCAAACAGACTTTGACTGAACTAGCCAATAGCCACCGTCTCCTATTCAATTTTATGTGATTTAGTCCAAAACCAACTGTCAGTCACAGTAGGGGCTGTGTTACTAAACTCAGTGCACTGTCAAGCAAAAAATGGTTCAGGTGCATGGCAAAGTGGTACCCACTCAGCGCTTTGCTATAATTACATGGATGTAATTAACAAGGGAAAAGGTGTTGCAAATCTTCTTTTTCATCCAGTCTTTCACTGTCCTCTTGCCTTTCTCCAAACTGTAATAAAGGACTGTCATGGTTTAACCTCAGCCGGCAACTAAGCCCCACACAGCCGCTCGCTCACTCCCCCCTGGTGGGATGGGGGAGAGAATCGGAAGGGTAAAAGTGAGAAAACTCGTGGGTTGAGATAAAAACAGTTTAATAGGTAAAGCAAAAGCCGCGCACGCAAGCAAAGCAAAACAAGGAATTCATTCACCACTTCCCATGGGCAGGCAGGTGTTCAGCCATCTCCAGGAAAGCAGGGCTCCATCATGCGTAATGGTTCCTTGGGAAGACAAACGCCATCACTCCAAATGTCCCCCCCTTCCTTCTTCTTCCCCCAGCTTTATATACTGAGCATGACGTCACATGGTATGGAATATCCCGTTGGCCAGTTTGGGTCAGCTGTCCGGGCTGTGCCCCCTCCCAGCTTCTTGTGCCCCTCCAGCCTTCTCAGTCGGTAGAGCATGGGAAGCGGAAAAGTCCTTGACTAGTGTAAGCACTACCTAGCAACAACTAAAACATCAGTGTGTTATCAACATTATTCTCACCCTAAATCCAAAACCCAGCACTGTACCAGCTACTAGGAAGGAATTAACTCTATTCCTGCCGAAACCAGGACAAGGCCACAAAAGGCCTGGAATCCAGATTAAAATAACAGGTGTTAAAATTAAACATTTTAAAAAAATAAAGTCCAACAGTAAACTGAAATGAAAATTAAGCCCGTGTAAATTGTCCCTTTATTTGCTGTTTCCTTCCTAAAATTTCAGATTATATTAGCATTTTGTAAAGATTTTTGGTAAGTATGGATGTGGGAAAGAAATACTGCCAAAGTATATGCCACATACAGCTTAGTAAAACCATGTGCGTATTCACGTCAGAAGGAGAAATATACTACCTGGCACTGAGGCAAAGAGTTTGCGGAAGATACCAGTGCTCTAATCTCGGTTCAAAAAATTTTTTTTTATTTAAATATTATTTTGTTCGTGTTAGATTAGGTCTTAGAAGTTATAGCTGAGAACAAGACCCTAATGAATATGCAAAGAGTAAAATGACACTCTAAAGAAAAAGTTATTATTAGAGCTCAGCAATAAATGATTTTCAAATGGCACTAACATTTTCAAAAGTTATATTTCTGTTCCAGAAAAGGATGAACAGTCACAATCTTAAGCAGTGAAGCATCTTAGTTACTATATTGCGTCGTAGATAAGCTCTTCTCTGCTCCTCTTTTACTCTAAGCTCTGGTAGGCTTATAAAATTTCCTGCAATCTAGAAGGGTTCAGTAAATCTGGGCTTATTTTCTATCTTGAAAGATAGAAAGCATCTTTCGCTCTTCTTCTAAAATCTCCCTAGAAAATGGTGGAGCTTCTCCCACCACTAATTTTCTGTAGCCAAAGAAGTCCCAGCTACCTACCATGTGGGAGGAGAGGCTCTAAAACAGAAACAGGCTAGTACTACACCACGCCATCTGATAGCGATGAAGCCGAAAGAAAGAGATGGTTGGAACTGTGCCGGTGAAAGGTTGCTTCAACTCGAGCAGAGGAGAGAAAGTTGTGCAAGTAAGTAAGCGAAATGGAGAAGCAGATGAGAAAATGATGCTGAAGCTTCCTCAGCTGCAGGAATCAAAATGAAATTTCCTTATAATAAGTGTTTTGTAACTGTGCTCTCTAATCCAGGAAACTATGCTAGACTGAAAGCAGAAAGTTGCAACATTCAGGTTAAGGGCCAAAGCCCCCTCTGGGGCTACGCTTTCTATCAGGGCACTGATAAGGGCAAACTCTTAATGATTTTTTCTGCTAACATCTGATCGCCTTGTCTTTCACAGACAACTCTTTAAGAAACCATTTTAGCATAAATAGCATACTATGTATTTTGTGAAAGTAGCAGAATTACAATACAGCACGTCATACAAATAATTTAGCAACCAAAGTGCCACTGCCATTTTACTGAAGCAGCTGTCCCATGACCTTCCATCTCTTCTCTTTTGCACGACATTGAGCACTGGCTTTTAAAGTTATCCCTGCAAAGCATTTAGACAGAAATTGATCATTAGGTAATCTGCTTATTCTCTTGTTCCCTGCTTCACTTGTATGAAATGCACACTTTTTCATTTCTATTATTTAGCAGGTTTTTTCAACAATCTATTTAAACTAGGTAGAGGCAGTTTAGCAAGCAGCAGTAATATATAAGTGGGATAAATTTATCTTTCAAAAACTTACACTTGGTCTTGCATGTTTTCTTGTTATTAAGGTTAGCTCTCACTTTCTTCCTCTTTTTAAAATAAGCAGTCTTGCATTTTTAGGTATCCTGCCAATATAGTTGTAAGTTTTGGGTGTCAATTTTTACTTCTCACTCAAAATTCAATTAATTTATTCTCCATGAACTTGAAATCATCTTCATAATGTTTAGTCCCTTCTGGCTGTAAAAAATCTATGAATTGAAAAAGGCATGATGCACTGCTTTATAATGCTTAACAGTAGTGTTTTTCTGATAAGACAATTAATCATTTTTGTCTTATTTATTTTAAATAAAATAAGCATTACAATTGGTCTCCAAGAGCTCTGCAAGAGTAATACTTCAGTCGTAAGACAGTCAGAAGGGTTATTTTTACTTGGATCATTTCAGGGATCTGGTTTATCTCACAATCCAACATCTAGTTGTGTTGGCACAACCAGGGGGAGGCAAACTGTGAAGTGGGGAGTGGGAAGGAGGAAATAGAAAGTTTCTTCACTGCCAACTCCTCTGTATCATTTAATGACAACTTGCTCCCTCCCTAATATTTTTGCACCAAAACCCTTCTACTCCAAAACAAGGGTCCTTTTTCATAAAATGACCAGCTGGATTAACCAGGGAGGGCAGGTTAGAGCCTGGTTTCTACTTTCATTAACCTTTTTGCAGTCAGGATGCAGTCTCTACCACAAGTGATAGGTGCTTTTTCACAGCTCTCCCCACACATCCACAAGGTCAGGTAACGTTCTTCTCTGGTTACTGGGAACGAATCACAAGGTAGCCAGCTCATCACACCGTCACTCATTTTTTCTCTATAACTTTTAGCCATAAGAACAAGGAGGAAAGAAAAGCCTTCGCTTTTGTGTTGCTTTGCAATGTGGTTCTCCGAAAAGCATAGTTTAATCTGAGTCGTCAGGTATTGGTCACCAAGACTAATTTTGATGTGGCCTCAGGGTTTCCACCTCTCAAAGGTACTGATTTAATCACTATTTGCCCTTCACAGACATTTGGAGGAGAAATTTTACAGTAAAACTTATAAGAATGGCTTAACCAACAACATGTATGGCAACAGTGATGAGCATCACAGAGCAAGCCACCTGTGAAACAGTGGAAAATATCTGCTTATGGATCCCGGTTTTTACACATACTGGGCACAAACAGCTGGCTATTACACTGCCTTTTTTTCCTGGTAGGTTGTTTCTTTTAAATTGCATACATGACTTTGGGTACCTAAAGTACTTTTACTACTACTGCTTATGGGAAGCACAGGAGAGAAAGAACTTTTCAGAAAGGAACAGCACAAAATTTATGTAGAAGAAATAACAAACTTGTTGGCATTTAAAGATCCTGTAGGATGGCTTTAAATGAAGCTGCAGAACATTGGAGAAACTTTAATATTATCAATTGCTGATGACACTTGAAACTTCTTGCAGCAAATAGGGACTCACAGGAAAATGATGCTGTGTTTCTCTATAAAAAGAATGTGTAAATATGCACATAGTCCATTACTTTTAAAACACAGACTATAAGTTAATTTTGACAACTAAGTAGCTCCTCACAAATATGCAAACATGCTTATCTTCCTGCAAGTATTTCCAAGCCTACAGTTTTTCAGCTTCTTTAAATAAATGGAGAGCCTAACAAATATTTTTTGGAAAAAACGAGGATTTCCTTGTGTTTTACCACTACCACACTTTTCATTTAAAACCAAATAACAATTAAACTCGGCTGTGAATATTTCTTTACTATTTGTATTTCCCCCATTTTGTTTGATTCCTTCCTTATGTAAGTGGAAATGAATGTTGGTAATTAAATGTTGCAACGCTATTACTGGCCACTGCAATGCTGAGAAATGCTGGTCTGTATCACCTAATCATCTTCCAAACCTAGTGGTTGTGATTCATCATGAAAATTATTCAGAGAGTTTTCCCATAATAACTTTCACAAGCTAGCAACATTATCACAACAGCAACAAAACCAGCTAGATCTGTTCTGGTTCCTATTGCTATAGTATACACATATGATATATATAGATACACTGTCTGACATTCCAGCATAGCACGATGTTAAGTGGCTCAACTGGATTGATGTTCTCCTGTGGCAGGTGAAGTACATTGCGCTAAATGATCCGCATTTGCTACCAACTGACAACACAGGGATGTGGGCATGTGGCATATCGTGGAAAGAATATTATTCACTTCGTACATTCCCAAAAGACAGTGGAAAAGACATGTAAGGAACCTTAGTTCCTCAATGCATGAAGCAGGCCTTTGGGAATGTTTAACACCAACACAAATGTGTACAACTCAAGTAATAGGGGAGACATGTAGAGGTGAGGAGATACATGCAGCCTGGTCAAGGAAAAACCTGACTGTGACTGAGCCGTTACCGAGAGTGCATCACTTCTCTTCCTCATAAAACTAACAAGGTCTTCTCTGACGCGTGCTGTTGCAAGCAGCTTTTTGATTCCTTGCAGGCTAAGATTATGCCGTGTGTCTTTTCTAGTGGTTATAGTTCTTCAGCAACCATGACTGAAATTTGATCCTGAACACATATGTGTAGAAATGTGTTTTTAATGATATTACACCATGCGTCTAAAAAAGTTTAATATGCTATATTAAAGTTACGGTACTAATGACCATTCCTGTTTTTCATTGCCCTCTTTTGTTCTGGCATGGCTGAAACTACAGCTTGACCCATAGTCTACTGAGGTCAGTAAGGGTCTTCCCTTGGCATCAGAGGGCTTTGGATCAGTTGTGTCAGTTCCTCAAGACAAAGACCCTATCCTTGGAATTTATCAGTGCGTGGTTTACATTGGTAGTGCTCAGTAAACTTAGATGAGTTTGCTGGGTCAGGCACAGCCTGTTGTGAGTTCATAACTGTTCTTAACTGCACAGTGGAGACCTTGCTCAGATCATGGTTCTACGAATACAACGAATAATAAGTGAAATTCAGACTCTGAAACTGTGCAATTAATTTCCGTTCCGGAGAACTAAGAGAATCCAGCAAGAATGGATTCTCAAGTACTGAGGTGACCAACATTTCTAAAATACACCAGCATGCAAGCTTTTGCTGAGTAAACTATAAACTTCCACGCTATTGCAGAATGACTGTCAGTTCCTGCCTCATAAAATCTAAATGTAACTTTTTTCAAAGAGTTAATCAAAGTACACCACCAAGAATAAGTCATTTCAAGAATTACCATCAACGAACTCATGTGAACCCAGCCCAGCTGCTGCCTGCAGCTTCAAGCAGATGCACCACTTATTCCAGGCACTCTCCCGTTCCTTGTTGTCCATCACACCTCTCTGGAAAATGGGGAGAGCAACTGTTACAGCTACAGAGAAGTCTGCAAGAAGGTTGACACCAAAGACGTATTCTTCCTTTCTCAATGTGCTAATTTGCTTTTCACTTTTACAAACAGTGGCTGGTATACATTTTGGCAGGCTCGTGCTTCTGGCTTGATTTACATTGTTCATGCCAGTTAAGGAAAGTTTCCCCCAAATTTTAGATCATCTGTGGTTAAGGGCCATGGATATTACAATGAAATAGAAATTTTGTTTTGTTTATTTACAGTACCTCTTTTTCTTTTGGACTTTTTTTATTAAATTAAAATCTCTCTCCCCACAGAAGAGCTGTAGTAACTTCCAATGGGAAAGTAACTTTCTGCCAGTGGTTTTTTGTATGTCATCACTTTAAAAGAAATGTGTCATGAAAAGAGCTGCAAAACCCACCGTTGCTTGCAAAGAAAAGAAATTGTAATTGTTACAAGACAGTAACAATTCTTTAATATTTGCACTATTCACTAGGAGTTCATTAGTGTAACAACAGCACATCCTGTGAATCACACTATAACGTTGTCAAAGCTTTTTATAGTAAAATAGACTAAGGGCAGAGGATTAATGTAAAGGGACAAGAATGTAACTCACACATTAGTCAATGATTGTGAATCAAAATTATTCTGGGTAATTAAGTAAATCTGACGGTGTTTAAGTACACTAAAAGAGAGCCAAGACAGTGTAAAATACTTTTGGGCTAAAGAAAGCATAAATCACACCAACTTACCCTAGAATTCAACCCAACCACTGTTTAAGGTACAGCACTGTGTATAACCATAAAGCCAGCTACCACAGGGTCTCAGTTTGTTGAATGTTTTAATTAAGGGGATTCTGTCAAGGTATTTCTCACTATTAGGAGAATATTGTATACAAAACAACTAGAGATGAGCGAACTCATTTTACCTCATTACAAGCCCATTCAAAGACCATTTCTAATCATGAAATATTATTAGCTTCTTGTTCTTTTCAGAAGATGATCACATAGAATAATATCTAATGATAAAATAAGGAAAGTAGAAGAGAAGAAAGCAGCATAGGAAAACAAATATGAACATAGTGTGAAGAATGGATTAGATAGTATGGACAGAAGATCTGAAAGGAACACCAGTAATACCTTCTACCCACGGTCCAAAAAATATCTGGCACGTTAGGCAGCTGTGTGTTTTTTCCTACCTGCTAAGTCACGGTACAGTCCTAATTCTTACTCGGGGAAAAAAAAAAGGTTTAAATTACATCAAAGAAAAGTCTGCAAAGTCAAGCTAGCTCTGCAAAACCTGTGGACCATAAGAATAATGTAAGATGTTCACAGACATTGAGTTTGCTCAAGACTAATGATAATCCCTTGTGAGATGCGAACTGAAATTTGTTTGCCTACCAAAACAAGGCCTTTTTCTTATCCCCCTGCCCATTCACAGATGCAGGCATGTGTTGGCTTGTTATTGTAGTTTATGAATGTTGGCCTTTATTTCTGTGAAATTAGTGTTATTATCAACTTCATTTGACAAAATGTAAAATTATATGTAAATCTGACAGACTTGGAAAAAGTAATAGAAATTAAAAGGAGATAAACATAGCTTTATGAAGCTTGTGTTCTCTTAAATAGTTCTTTTACTCTGAAGGGCTACATAATTACACCAAGCCATATGTGTGTCTTTTTTTTCTTTAATATATATTCCTGAAACTGGACAAGTGCTAATAGCACCACTCAGGAGAATGACATCTATCATCCAGAAAGTTCTCATTATATCTTACTTTATCAGTTCAATGATGAAAAAAAATCCGCTATAAATCAGAATCTCCAATTAATGTTTTAGCTGAACTTAAAATAATATTCTAAGGTCTGATCATAGAAGTGTGGGATCAGGCAAAAGCCAGCCACACTAGGTGTCACTTCCCTTTTACCTGGAGAACTACATGATGAATTATACTGTTCACAGATAGCACAGGACAGATGGAATTTGAAAAATACATCCCATAGCATAAATCATATGATATAAACTAAACACTCCATAGGTTATGGGTTTCAGTATTCTGGAATCAAGATTTTTTATGCCAACTGGTAGATTTTTATGTTCTTCATTGGTCTTTTAATAACAAGCTATTTGATCTTTCTATCTAATTGCTCTCATGTTAATAATTATGCGGGGTTAGGAAAGCTCTAATTCTTAACTGTGCATATGGGAGGATGTATAGTTATGACATCCCTGTAAAATCTTCGTGAGAAAGACGTGACCCAGGGCAGTGAGGAAACTCTCTTGGAAGAGCTGACGAGCTGGGCAGAGTGCCACGCTGACGTAGCTGCCCTGTGCCAGCTTGCTGTGCCGGCCTGGGTGGTCGCCATCCCTCAGAGCCAGAAATCCTCCCCAGAACACCTTGCCTGAGGGTGGCAGAGGAATTTCTAGCTCCATGCTTTTATGGGCTCCATTTTAACTATGTCAGTGTGTGTCACAGTCTTTTGGTTACTTGCTATCATCCCAGGCAGGGAAGCTGCTTTTTGCAGGTGGCAGGCTGAGGCTCCGTGAGGCTTGCAAGACTCCCTGAGAGTCAGGGACTTGCAGGCCACATCTCTGTATCACACACAGGAATGATAGGAATATTTTTCCTATTTACTGTGACTCTGACAGGTCAACAATGGTGGAGACTAGCAGACATTTTGTCTTGGGAAAGCTGGCTGAAGACTGCTGTCTTTCTGCTTGTTCCAACAGCTCCATGAGGCAATGCAATGGATACAAATGTTTTGTGGACAATCACTCTTTTTTTGTTTTTGAAGCATTTCTTCAGGCTGGGCTGTTTCAGTCGCTGCTTTACTAAGCAGGTCCACAAACACTTGCACAAGCACGATGGAGGGGCAGAGACCGATAGGGTCTTTAAACCATCTGCAGTATGGGAGAGGTAGGAACATGTCAGACTCGCTTTGTTTCTAGAGTAATATGTTGGAATAACAAGATCCTTTTGTTCTTGTTTAGCCGCACTGGTTGTTGCATAGGGCAAGTTGGAAGTGGAGGGGGAAGGAGAAACTTAATTTCTTCACCTTCTCCCTGCCTGCACAGGAAGCTGAAGTCCCTGGTAGGCAGCTTCTGGTCCCCCCCGACTCCCACGGTCAGTGGCATGGCTGTATGGCAGAGAGGCACTGACTGTTTCATTTCCCACTAAACATAATTAAAATCTTGTCCACTGTGTGGAAGACCATGTCCATTTTGGCTGATTATGGAGAGAAGGAGCTAAGGAAGAAGGAGGAAGAAGAGGCCAAGGTGGACATAAATGTCAAAATAGTGGGTAATCAGCTGCTTCAACCATTCTCCTGTTTGAAGACATGGGGCCTGGGAGACTCCTGTGTTAGCTGTGCGGTGTGTAGAGAGCCATATTTTACACCCCGGTGCTGGAAAAGCAGGTCTGGCAGGGTACTGGGCTGCAACGCTCTGGAAGAGCACCGGGCATGATTTTCCCATTTTCCCATTTCCTTATGCTTTTCGATTCACCACATGAAGAACGGGGCTGCAAGCACTCAGGTGCGCTCGGGAGTGGGTTGGTTTCTGTTTCCTTTCCACACGCTGCCTAGGGGTTTGCACACCGGCCCCCACTGCGAGGAGAGATAAGCAGCAAGAGGGGAGCTCCAGGCGCTTCTCTTCCTGCCCTGTTCCTCTCAGCCCCTCCACGCACCTGCTGCTTGTTACTGGTAAAAAAAAAAACACACAGCAAAAAACCCCCAAAGTAAGCCCTTTCAGCAGATTAAACTCTTTTTGACTGAGCCATTCTTGAGGTGTTATTTCCTCTTACAGTTAATATTTGTCAGCGTGGTTGCCACTAACTCTCCATGCAAAATACACTGCTTTTTTCGTACCCTTGTATTATTCAGCATAAAACATACTTCACTTAACAAATACCTTTTCCTTTGCTCTGGACGGTCTTTTCTAAGCCGAGGCTAATCCTCCCTTCCCCCCGCCCCAGTGTCAGAAAGGCAAAGGGGAGCTTTCCCCTTGCTTGTGCCGCCCGCAGCTGCGTGGTGCCCCTCGCAGCGTACCTGGCACGGCCGTAGGTGCTCAACCCTGCGGTGGAGGGGCCTGGTACAGGTAATTCAAAATAAGGGATGGCGCAAGGATGGGGTTTGTGAGAGCTCCGTCCTGCCTCTCCTCTCAGGCTGGTGGTGACAGTGCCATAATACCAGCCAGGCACTTTACCCGAAGGCAACCATTATCTTTCCCCATGCAAGTAAGTGTTTTTTTCTGCTACGCTGCTCTGCCTTCCCCTCAGTGGTTCAGCTAGAAAGGCTAACGTTAACTTGCACCAACGCTGCTGTTGCCTCTGGCTCTTGCCAAACTCACGGTGCACATCTGAGAACAGGGTACGCCGGGGGGACGGCGAGCACCCAGCGGGTACGCGGATACGTGTGGGCGAAAACGGGGACGGGTTATGACATCTCCTCGGGAAGGAGCGGAGCCGGGGGACGGCGAGCAGGGGAGCGCGGGAGCGC